>NC_089769.1:23279583-23429583 GCF_040412425.1 Macrobrachium rosenbergii
CATAGTACAGTAAACCCTCCGTATTCGCGGTTTCACGATTCATGGACTTGCCTATTCATGGATTTCTCTATGGATCATGTTTACGCATTATTTGTTGAAAATTCGCGCATTCACAGTATTTTTCACCGAGAAATATTCACTAATTACTTATTTTCATCTCATTTTCATGACTAAATGCACTTTTTGTGATAAAACTATCAAAATGCTCAGGTAGTGCTCAAGGTATAATAATTCATGTTACGATAATTCGATTTTGCAATGGGGTAAGCAATTAATACCAATACGACAATATTATAAAATATTTTTAAATTTCACACGGGCGCAGGCAGCAGCGTACAATCAGGCAGCGAGAGACACCCAATTACAATAGACCAACTTATTTTCCTCCATCTCTTTATCCCATCTTCTAGTTAAAAAAGTAAAAGAGAATGATAAAAATGTTGTTAGTAACATTATATTCTTGCGTAAATGCATACGGCCATAAACAACCGACCAAGAAACTGTTGGTTTGCTTATCACCGAATCGGATAACAACAGCCATTTTGCTTATATTTCAACCATCGTACGGTAATACACAATTACCTTAGGTTATAGTACAAATGACGTTAAGTAGAATAGGACTGTTATATTTTTACATTATACCCTTATTTGGTATGGATAAAAGATCGGCAAGGAAATATACTGCTAAATTTAAGCTGCAAGTTGTAGCTGAAGCTGAGAAAACAATATTCAAGCTGCTAATGACTAGAAATTATCGTGCATCAGCAACATGGATGAAACTCGACCGTAATTAAAATTGGAGAGAAAGTATTTTAATAAAAACTACTGGGCATGGAAGAACACATTACAGTGTACCGCTATTTTTATGCCAATAAATGATAAATACATAAAGCTCATATTATGATGGAATCAAGTGAAAATAGCGAGTGGAATCTTGATTTTTTTTTTTTTTACACAAAACAAACGCCCCCCAAACGGCCAATGTCATCTATTAACGAAGAAAATAGCTAAATTAATTTCTCAACAAGACGTATTTAAGTTATATTTCAACTTAGAAACAGTTTGTATAACGAAAAATAACCTTGTCCCATATAAATAAAGTATCTAGAGATTCATTTACGTTAACTAGAAGCAAGAAAAACGCTCCGAACTGAGTGAAATATGGCAAAATAAACACAGCGTAAACGATTTCCAAGCCAAAACATTGATCGTTATGATCGCAGTTTATAATACAAAAGCAATATAAGAATATATATATTATTGGATAAAGTGAATTAAGGCATAACATTTTAAAAGATCCGTGGAAAAGGTGCATATTCGTTATGTTGATGTTTGTATAATACGGTATGTGAATATGGAGTAGCTACCGTATATGTATACGATATACCATAGTGTAGGCTAAGCTAATTCTTATTTATTATTCAATTTCTCTTTGTATTTAATTATCATTAGTCACTCTGCATGAACCTCCAGAATTAGCTGATATTAATAATTACACTACCATGTATGTAGAGAGTGTACTTTATAGTGTAGGCTAGGCTACCAAATATGTATACATGGTACTGAATACCCTAGTGTAGGCTAGGCTATATTCAAGATATGTTTTTTCCAACAAACAATAGGTTTTTTTGGAACCTAACCCCATCGTAAGTAGGTTAAGTATACCTTAGTTTAACCAGACCACTGAGCTGATTAACAGCTCTCCTAGGGCTGGCCAGAAGGATTAGACTTATTTTACGTGGCTAAGAACCAATTGGTTACCTAACGTAAGTAGGATAATACCTGTATAAGCATTTTTAGTGTTTTTTTTTGTGTGTGTGTGTTTGAAGTATCAAAATAGGCAGTTCTAAGTGTTTTTAGAAGGGTTCTAACTATTCGCGGGTTTTAGCTATTCGCTGTGGGGTGTGGTACACATCCCCCGCAAATACGGGGCCATTTACTGAATACCAGTTAGCAAACAGCAAAATTTTTTGTATTAGTATTTGATACTCACTTGAACTGGAAAGCCCACATAACATACATGAAATCAAAATGTAAAAGGGCAATAAATCTAATTAAAAAGCTATCAAACTCTACTTGGGGGAGCCGACAGACATACCCTTACTGTACTGTATAAAGCAACAGTGCTATCTATCATTGATTAGGGAAGCGAAATATATGGCTCGGCATCAGACGCAACGCTGAAAATGTTAGACCCAGTTCTTAATGAAGGTCTTAGAATATGTTCAGGAGCCTGTAGATTGTCACCAAAGTTATCTTTAAAGTGAACCCCACATATTCGCAGGGGATGCGTACCACATCCCCCAGCGAATAGCTGAAATCCATGAATACATGAAACCCCTCTAAAAACACTTAGAACTGCCTGTTTTGATAGTTCAGACAAAAAATTCCTCTAAAAAGGCTTATACCTGAGTATTTTGATTGTTTTATTACAAAAAGTGCATTTAGTCATGAAAATTTGAAAATACAGTAATTATGAATATTTCTCACTGAAAAATACACAAATGGGCGAATTTTCCGCGAACAATGTGTATATACGTTCCACAGAAATCCGCGCATAGGTGAACCGCGAATACGGGGCTTTACTGTACAAGTTGAATGTGGTGAACTACCTCTCTCTTCATAGAGAATTAAGAGATGTATTTATAGATAGTCATCCACCTCCTTTCCCAGTTAGAGCTAGAAGATTGTTCGAGTCTCTGAATATTTTTATATGTTTCCTGGTGCACGTAGTGTTTTAGACTCGAAATTCATTACTGTATTCTACAGTGACCTTGTAAGATAACCAGGAGCATATAAAACAGAAAACAAAAGGAGTTATACAGGAGCTTAGGGCTCTTTCTCAAAGGAAAATGCGAGAAACGTGGGTACAAAAATAGGTATATTTACATAACAGACAAGATCAAGGGAAAAATGAATTAAATGAAGTTAAATTGCTGCTGCAGTTGAAAGTCCTTCAAAAAGGGGGATGAAAAGCTTGTGAATGCCAGGAACTTGGACCAAGGAGAATTCTGCTACGATCGTCCTTCTGAAACGATATGGGACCCAGGTTACAATCTAAGGCTGGAATTTGGGGAATGCTTTTACTCTAGGGTGCGCTGAGGGCGCCAAGGACAGCCTCGAGGTTTGACTAGTGACTTGAGCAAGAGGGCAGAGAACACGTGGACCGGGATTGAACCAAGAAACTCAGGGGATATCCAAGATACGGGCCCAGAAGTTTAATGAATGTACAAGGGCGAAAGTAACGTGACTAAGCAACTCTTTCAGGGTACTTTACCGCCTAGCAGGAGTGTCTAAGGCTGAAGACGACATCAGGGCTTCGTTCCAGTCCTTCTCAACGGCGTCCGCAAGGGGTCCACGTGTGTGTAGACAAAGGCCTCCCACCAAAGAAGTACTCGTGGGTTGTAGATCGGTGGAGTGATGGAGGGTCGCCCTTGTGATGATAAAGGGCTGCAGTTGAGATTCTGCTTGTTCTGGGATTTGCAATTCACCACTTGCAATGGATACTGGCCATGTGGTTGGGGTACAAAGCAAGGGGCAGCGATCCACATGGCGGCGAGAAGGTGGGGAGGGGAACGTCTGAACTTGTGACCTCCTACATTCATGTCTGGGCTGTGTGTGAGAGCGATCCTCTGGTGCCGTGGCCTTTTATTACTTCTGATCGGGTGCAGGGGGGGCGATGGCCTGACCCGGGTCGCAGCTCCTGTACCAAAGAAAGTGTGCCAGCCAGTTACTGCCCTAGGCTAAGATTATCTCCTGAGCATGCCTTAAGACCCCCTGGATTTCTGCCCTGAACCAATCTGAACCAGATTTCACCACCTCTTACAAGATCAAATAGACAGAGGCCTATCTATCAGCCAAGCAAAAGCAGAAAGGAGGATTTTTTTAGCTTATTTTGGCGCTAATCTTTACAATATACAATTACCTTTAATAGTGAAGTTACCTCTTCCGTGGACAATGAATAAAATGAGAATTTGTACACATTTAAAATATTTATCAAAAGTTATTCATATACCCAGAACACCATAGACAACATGCAGCAGAACATATAATCTGAAAGGGTCCACATTACCAATATACATCGACAGATCTAAGTCACAGTACGGGGTGGGATATGCTGCAGTATCCCAAAACAAAACTTATCAGTTCTCTCTACCAGATAATGCCTCAGTATTTACAGCTGAGTTATGCGCAATAGCATCAGCTATAAAAATAACTCAAGAAGCCTCATTTAATAATTTTATGATTTATAGGGACTCTAGAAGCGCTATAGAAGCCATTCAGAGTTACAGTCGAAAAAATATCGTACAAGAAATTAAGTTTTCACTCCATAAGTTGTGTAATAATGGAAAATATATTGAATTATGTTGGATCCTTGCCCATATAGGGATTGAAGGAAATGAGGAGGCTGATAAAGCAGCTAAAGAACCAGTCCACATGACAAGAGCAACTGTAAACATCCCTATTAGTGACTATATAAGATATGTAAGAACAATCATTGTAAGTAAACGGCAAAATACATTGAATTCAGAACCCGAAAATAATAATTGAAATGTAAAACTCTTGTGTTGGAAAATGGTTTTCATCATGTCAGAGAGACACACATAAGTAATTCTGATGCGTCTTCAAATAGACCATACTCATTTGACACATAGACACTTAATGAAGAGTCCATGTGGCCTTCCTACCGAATGCCCAGAGTGCAAAGGGATGATAACAATTAAGCACATATTGTGTGAATGTCCAAAATATAACCTGCAGTGATCATCAAAACTTGGAAGTAGATCAGTGAAGGAAATTTTGTTTGAATCTTCTATATTTTCAGTAATTCCAATTTCAATGTTCATGTGGAACTTTGATTTAATTATAAAATATAAAAATAAGTAAATAATAAAAATAAGAAAACCCTGAGGGCATCTAATGAATTTTAAAACAACAAAATTTTAAAATGTTACTTAACTTATTCTGAATTTCAATATATCTTTTTAGTGAGTATATATGGAAACATGAGTATAAATGTATTTATTGTGTGAGTGTGTTCAAGTATGAGAGTGTATGCCTATGTACAATTTTCAGTTTCATTTTCACTCATTCATCACCATACTGAATGGCCTATTTGGTCCGACATTTCATTCAAATCCTTCAGGCCAGCCCTTTGAGAGCTGATAGTTAGCTCAGTGGTCAGGTTAAACTATTTTAATAATAATAATAATAATAATGACCTTTGGTAACATGTGTGGGTTCTATGCCAGTCTCTGTTACTTACCAGAAGGGGGCATACCCCCAAGCTGTCCTTTAAACTGAAGTGACACTGTGTTTATATAATTGTCACCAGATGAATGAAACCCAATTAGCATTATAACAATTAACTTAATTGTAAGTAATTGCTACTAAAATAATAACAAAGTCAGATACTGTAGATTAATAAGATTTTATATCACAGTATAGTAAGAGGTCGGTGTTTGAGACATAGCATAACCTTTCTTACATAACTTGTTTGCCTCTTTTTTTACATTTTACTCGTCATTTTATTTGTATACCAAACAGCTTTCATTTGCATATAACCAAAAGTACTTTTTTTTAGACCAAATCTGTATTTTGCAAATATACTGGTGTTTTATTAATGAAGAGTAAGAATTGGATTTAGACATTGGTAAATAATATGGATATCTACTACGTTGAAAGAGACCAAAGAAAAAAGTGGAGAAATAAAGGCCAAATAGAAATGAAGTTAGGGATAATCACTGCCAACAAGCATTGAGTACCATCTACAGAACACCAATCCATCAGCCCCTAGTGAAGATAAAATACCACAGTATATGAAATGCTGAAACATCTCCCAGAAAAGTCAAAGAAATTTCTTTTGATATATATATATATATATATATATATATATATATATATATATATATATATATATATATATATATATATATATAGAGATATATATATATATATATATATATATATATATATATATATATATATATATATATATATATATATATATATATATATATATATATATATATATATATATATATAGATATAGATATAGATATAGATTATATATATATATATATATATATATATATATATATATATATATATATATATATATATATATATATATATTAAATAAAATCTGGAAATTATCATTAATCCTCCCTGTGAAGAAACCAAACAAGGATCCTTCTTTACCTAGGAGCTACAGACCAATAGCTCTCACCAGTTGTGTTTGTAAGCTGATGGAAAAGATAATTAACACCAGACTTGTATGGCACTTAGAAACAAATGAACTGCTTTCTCCATTCCAGGTTTCTTTAGGAAAACGAGATCTACTTTAGATCCCTTGCTCAGACTCTCAAACCAAATACAACAACGGTTTGCTAAACAGAACCAAACAATAGGAGTTTTCTTTGATTTGGAAAAGGCAAATGACACCACATGGCATTTTGGTATTATAAAAAAGTTGTATTAGATGGGCATTAAAGGAAAAATTATCAGATTTATAAATTCGTTTTTATCAGAAAGATATATAAAGGTAAGAGTTGGGAATCATGTATCGTGACCTTTCTGACAAGAAGAGGGAGTTCCTCAGGCTGGTGTCCTTAGTGTCACCCTCTTTGCTGTTGCCATTAATGGAATACATGTATTAGAAAAGATATCATCACCAGTAAAAGGCTCTTTATTTGTAGATGATTTGGCTCTGTACTGCACAGGATATGATGCAGTGTCTAGTAGCAGGTTCATGCAGAGAGGCATCAATAAAGCAAGTGGGCTGATGAGCAAGGATTTCAATTTTCCGAATCAAAAACTGTTGCTGTTTGGTTCTGCAGGCGCTGAACTAAGGAAACCATTCCAATTCTTACCTTAAATGGAATTATTTTACCTTACTCTTACTGTACTGAAATAAAATTTTTCGGAATGGTCTTTGATGAAAAGCTGACTTGAAATAATCATATTGACCAGTTAAGAGCAAACGTGCAGAGATCACTAAATATTTTAAAAGTAGTTTTTAATTTTAATTGGGGTGCTAATAAGAAATTGTTGTCAAGGCTTTATAATGCAGTATATTTCTCTGAGTTAGACTATGGCTGCCAATTATACTCGTCTGCTTCAAAGACTAAACTTAAGGAATTGGAGATTGTGCATAATATGGGGCTAGGGATCTGCACTGGTGCTTTTAGAACTTAACCCATTGAAAGTATTTATGTAGACTCCCATCAGCTACCACTGGACTTGAGGAGGCATGAGCTAGGTCTGAGATACACCATGCGGCTGAAAAGCTCAAATGAAAATCTTCTTTTGAGATCTTAAAACAGTGTGACTCAAGGCTTTTTGGATCTAGATCTTCAGTACCATATCAAATCAGACAGCTGGGTGAACTGGAGGATGAAAGTATAAAAACGCAGAAGATCCTGCAAGTTAAACATCCTGCTATCCCTCCATGGTTTTTTTTCCAGCAATAGATGTCTGCATTAAAGAGATAGAGAAGAAAGGTCGTCCGGAAGAAGTCAGAAACAAGGTTTTCGAGCATGATGACAGGCAGATCAATGACAGGAAAATCTATACTGACGGATCAAAATTGGAAGATGGAGTGGGATGTGCAGTGGTGTGTGAGGAGGAATCATATATAAAAAAAAGTTACCAGACTCCTCATCCATATTCACTGCAGAAGCAACAACCATAGTTGATACCAGACTCCTCATCCATATTTACTGCAGAAGCAACAACCATAGTTGATACTTTAAACCTTGCATCTGATAAGAAATTTAAATCCGCAGTAATATTTTAATTTTTCTGTTCACCACAAATCAGTTAAGTTTAATTGGATTCCTGGGCACACTGGTATAGAAGGGAATGAACTGGCGGATGGTAATGCAAAGGATGCTGCAAGATGTGATTTCTTAACTAGTAAGGTGCCACATTTGGATGTGTGTCCAGTTATTAGAAGATACATCTGTAAGAAATGGCAGCAGAGGTGGACTTCTCCCATTTAATCCACAAATAGGAAGTACAGAAATATTAGAAAAGTATTGATTTATGGAGTTCGAGTTTTAATCATAACAGAAGATTCAAGATCAGCCCTAACACGGCTTAGGATTGGCTATACCCGCTTCACCCATAATTATATTTTAGAGGGAGCCAGTGCCCCAGTTTGTGCACACTGTGGTGGTCAGCTTTCCGTTGCACACATGTTGGTGCACTGTTCTAGATTTAATTGCCTTTGGGCAAAGTGCCTATTAGCAGGGAAGACTGTTTTAGAAATTTTAAATGATGATGATGTGGTGGATAACCTTATGGGTTATCTGAGAGAATCTGATCTTTTTAATGAGATATAATTTAGTACATTTATTAAAGATTTGTTATATTTATTTTATATATTAAGTATATATTTCAAATATAAAAGTTTTATATATATTTATTTTTTATGGTTTTTATCTAATATTCTTCATTTTTTATGTTCATATTTTAACACTAAATTTTACTAGTACAGTATGTTATCATTCACCTTTTCATTATCCATCACATCATTAATTTATATATTTCATCTTCATCACTGCGCTGAATAATCCTGATGGGTTCCGGCGCTTGGTCTTCTAGACCTAAATTTCATAATCAGTCAATCATTCAAAAATCTACCTTGTCAATCACATGGTACCAGGACTTTTATTAAAGACTTCACTCTGGAACTAACACATCTTTTACAACAAAGCACATAGTATGCATATAGAATTTCTGTGTAGAACCAATTATATACTGTACTGTACCTGGAAAGGAAATTGACTAACGTGGAAAGGTATTTTCAGACATGTATTACCACTTTACATTGCAAGTTAGCTAAACTATGGCTAGCTTTAGTGTGGTTTCTCCCTGAGACTGGTAGAGTAGCAAGCCAGAGTTGTTAATGTTTTGTGTTAAAACATAACAGTTGTAGGAAAAAGTTAAAATTCAGATATCTACATATAGAGTCTATAAAACATTGAGTGTTGGTCTGTAATGGGTGAAACGATGAGAGTTGAGATGATTGAGGCTGTAAAATGACTGTAGGTTAGAGTAAGATATCCTGGTTGCCCCACTACCAGCAGTTACTGGTCCTAAAAAAATTTTCGGGTACAATACTTGTTGGTGATCTCTCCTACAGTGGAAGATGTATTAGTATCTCCAGAACACTAATCATTTTACATGATCAGTTGTGTAAGACTGGAGTAGGAATTATGTGGCCAGTGTTAACGTATGAAGAGAAACATTTTTGGAAAGAAAAATTACCCTTTTTGATAGTTGCTTTTACCAAAAAGACTTAAAGTCTTAGGGATTAGGTTGTGAGGAACTGCCGGGCTAACAAAAATATACTTGCAGTGAGATTTTATGAACCTGTGGGCAGTTTTTCCAAAAATTATCTATCCATCATCCCTAACAATTCATTCCAAGCATCTTGCAGATCTTGTGTTAACTGAGTACTGAAGTCTGCAAAAAAGGATATATTTGCTGACTTCCAGGAAAGATAGATCTACTAACTTTGGTTTTTTGTATGAGCAGTGTTATGTGATAATCGAGTAAATTTACCTATATGTTTAGCAGAAGAAAGTTTGAAAAGGAGGGTAATTTTCATTGACAAATCAGACTGTTTGGCTTTCCCGAGTAGTTCATAAAGGTACTTCAGAAGGAGAGAGAAGAATTAGATTTCTCTTAGGGGGAGCCAACCATAGTATTCATTCTCTGCAAGAGTTCTTGTATAGATAACTCACTGCTTCAGAACTCATGAGATCCCATCCCTGAAGTAGAAAGCCTCTAGAATTGCTACCCTGTAGCCACTGATAGCAGTTATTGTAAGTTTGTGAAATCTGCCAGCAGGGGAAGGTGGAGGGTTGCTGGGAATGAATGTGATAAGATATCCTGGTATTATGGGGTTTGATGTGAAACTGGCATAGAAATAGGGGCTAAAGTAGAAGTTCCATGGGGAGATCTGTATATCACATTGTAAGGTTCACAGGAGATCTGTATATCATCATTGTAAGGTTCACTTTACTGGGCTGAATATTACAGTGCTATAAAATTTTATCATCATCACTCATCATACACATACCGCAAGTGGTGGAATACAGGATAATCTTATATTTCCAGATCAGTTCAGTGAATGAAATTAACATCAGACAAGTGTTTTTATGACCTTCCCACAACCCAAAAGGAAATAAAATGAAAACTCTAAATTAAATTCTGCTGCATCAGCAGCAGCCATTTATGTATATATTATATGAACATGATTACTTTAAAATTTCAAGTCCCTACCATGTACAGTTTTTAAGTAAATCCCAAAATATTAAAAATTTGGAAAAAATTTTGAACATCATAACCTTGGAAGACATTCCCTAGATTTTTCACTGCATAATTCCTATAGCATAATGAACAGCTTTTACTCATTACAGTTTAGATTTTTTACTTATATAACCCACAAACAAAACTAGTGCTTATTTAGTTCATCAAGAATCTCTTAAGAATTTATCTGGAAGAATAAAGTAGAGTAATTAAGTTAGAAAATTTGGTGCTCTTCCAGTAATATATTTACCTCTGAAATTAGATGAAAAATAAACTAATGCTGTAGTTTGAGATGAAAAACTTATCTTGGAGGTATGAACTTCATATCTTGGCTAAAGATAGTGAGTGTAGACACCTAATGATACACTGAAGGAGAAAGATATAGGAATGAAATTATCCTTAGAGCAATTTTTGACCTATTACTTTGATAATCCATAAGGCACCAGATCTCATGTACTTTCTAGGTGTTGAACAATACAACAGTCATCTCTAGATTTTTCATCTGTTTAACCCTTACTGGACAGGCACAATCATATAAAGAACTATAACAGGTTTTGAGTGAACACCGGGCTAACTTTTATGAGTGCATATTGGTATTGCACGCCATAAGGTTTGGATGAACTTAGCGGGGAAAATGTTTATATCACTTCAGTGGGCCATAAGGAAAAATGCTCATATCACTTCAGTGGGCCATAAATGCCTTACAGTGTAGTAGCTCAGTACGGGGCTCGAGGTAGATCAGTGTGCCTTGAGATTTCATGGGCAAATGTACTGACTCTCAGTAGCTCCAGGGCATCTTTTTATTTATTTGCTCATAAATATACCCAGGGATTGCTGTTGGTTTTAGTTCTTATCTTTTATGATAGTAGTTCAGCTATAATTGTAATTTTGCAAGGTAAAGTGGAAAGAATATTAGAAAAAACATGTATAACTCACAAAAAAGATACTGCATCTCCCCATCTCTGTAAATCTCGTAAATATTTTACAATAAATATACTCAGAATTTGTTAGTAATTTTAGTTCTTATCTGTTATGATATTGTGTGAGCTGTAATTATAATTTTACAAAATAAAATAAAATAAGTTATTAAAAAAACAATTATTACTTTGTAAAATTAGCATACTTTTACAAGTGTCTTGGAAAAGAGGGCTCGTACGGGGTTGAGAATATTCACTTTCAACTCCCCGTGGAAGGTACAGAAAATTTTTTTGTATTTTTTATTGTTACACCCTGTGCATTCCTCTTTCCATTGATGTGCTTTTTCTTGAATTGGCCAACCTTAAAGTTTGCCCGGTCGGGGGATGTGCTTAATATATATTTAGCCCATCTGTAAGGGTTAATAGTAATAATGATACTAATTGGCAGAGATGGAAAATAGTAGCAATAAGAGTAACAGCTTTGATACATTGCATGTTATTTGTTGCTGTCAGTAGGAATTAATTATATTTTTAAAGTACTATATTGATGACAGATTTGGCTTGATAGTTATGAATATTGGTAGTAATAATGTGCAATTATTTTGGAAAGTGATGCTGTCTTGTAGCTGACAGTGACTAGTATAGTATTTAACAGATGAATGCCATTAGTGCCAAGTTGGCCAGTTTTTTTATTCGTGAAAAATTAACTTGGCAATGGTTTGACTTTGCAGGAGTGGCAGGCCGGATCTTGGATGATCATGGACATGTAATACCAGGAGCAAAGGTTACTGTTGATGACACAGAGATTGAGTTGAGTCCTGAAGCTACATTTAGAAAACTCCTTCCCACTGGAACCCACTCATTGCAGGTATGTTGTGGTTATTCTTTACTGTTATTTGATCTTGATTACAGTGGTGAACTGATAAAAATAGCATTTTTGTTATTTGTGAAATAATTTTATTAGGGGTGAACACAGTACCTTATTATGTATGAATTGTGACAGAGACTAGGATTGCAAATTTTAAATAGAGTAAGGGTTTTCATTTATGTATAAGAATAGCTAATGGTAATCAGAAATAGTAGTGTGTGCTGTGCTGTAGGGTAGATCATAGAGGAGGCAGAATGTTGCTTTGATTTTGGCGATGTGGATTTTGAGAAGAGTATTGAGAGGGCAGTAGAAAGTTGCAAGGGCTTTGATAAAGTGGAAATGTATTGCTGAACTAGAAGTAATTAAAGATATTCCAATAGTAAACAGAACAAAAGTTTGTGTTACATATGTAAGTTGTACGCTTCTGTGAATGCTTGGCTGAGTTGGCGTGTACCCTACAGTGACAATGCAGAGTGAAGGAGTGCGATAAACAGATACTAAGATTTATGGCTGTAGTGTATTAGGAGATAATTTTATAGACAAAAAAATTGAAGAGAGTAACAGAGCATAATACTGTTTTGATACAGCATGTCAACCTTGTTATTTTTTGCTAAGTCCCATAGTGATAACTTTAATTTCACCAGTTAACATCCATTTTGTTCATGAGACTTACCTGTCAGATATATATATATAGCTGTATTCTCTGATAGTCCGACAGAATTTCAAAACTTACGACACATGCAGTGGGAGATCAGGTGGTTAGTACCCATTCCCGCCGCTGGGAGGCAGGTATCAGGAACCATTCCCATTTTCTATTCAGATTTTCTCTGTCGCCGGTACTGTCAACACCTGTTTTCAGTACCTCCGTCTTTGGATTTCGTAAACTTGGTTGTCACTTAAGTATTTGTTTGACTTTTGGTTTTTTGACTTGGACTTGTGGCTAGGCATACGCAATTGTGGACTGTTTTGGATTTGGCTTTGTTTTTTGCTTGGATTAAGATGTCTGAATCTAGTTCTTCTAGTTATAGAGTTTGCTGTGTGCAAGACTGTAAGGTGAGGCTACCGAAAATTTCGGTAGATCCTCACACTGTATGCTCGAGGTGTAGGGGGCATGTTTGTTTATTTAATGATCGATGCAAGGAGTGTGAGTCTTTGCCTGATGCTAGTTGGAGGACTTATGATTCCTATGTGCGAAAGTTAGAGCGTGATAGGATCAGGAGGTCTTCCTCCAGAAGTGTTTCAGTGAATAGGAGTCAGGGTAGTGTTTTTTCACCTGCTAACCCTCCCGTAGACATAGCTTTTCCTAACCTTGTGGTGTTGCCCTCGGGCCACGAGGTTGTGTCTGCGGAAGGAGATGCCCTGTCTGTTATTATGTCTTCCATTCGTAACCTGGAAGCTAAAATGCTCGCTCTTCAAAGTGCTGTGAAGTGCAGTGATAGTGTCTGTCCCCCTAGTGTTGTGGAGGGGGCGTCAGATCGGCCATATAATGCCTCTAGGCCTGGACCTCTGCTGGACTCCCAGGACTCAGGGAGTGGGCAAGTCGAAAGCCACAAGAGGGTTACGCGGACCCCCCACCGATCTGGCGTCCCTTCGGCAGGTCCTGTTAACGCTTCCCAGGCTGCCAAGGATCGTGCACAGGCACGAATCCTTAAGGATTGCTTCTCGTCCCCCGAATCTTCCTCCCCGCGTCAGGGGTGGAACTCTCGGAAGGACTCTCGCCCTTTGAAGAGAAGCTTCAAAGAAGGGGACGCTTCACGTCCCTTTTCTCGTGACGCTCTTCGCTCTTCTCCGGAGAGTTTTGACGCCCTCCCGCTGCAGAAGAGGACCAGGACGTCATCGGACGATGACGCTTTTGAGCGCCCCGGTCGCTCCAGGAAGAGAGCTGTTGCTTCCCCTGTGAGAAGGAAGAAGGCGTCCCCTCGCCCCTCGTCTTCTCACAGGATCAGCCCTTCTCCTGAGGAGGAGACTTCTCCTACTCGAAAGCTTCTGCTAGACATGCAGCGGCAGTTGGCTTCATTAATGGCCCAGAAGGAGACAGATACGTGTCGTCGTCGGAAGGATTCCCGACTGCCGATCAAGAGGTCCAAACCGTCCCCTTCTCCTTCTCCGCGTTCGTCTTCTTCTCATGCTT
Organism: Macrobrachium rosenbergii; assembly: GCF_040412425.1. Classification (NCBI taxonomy): domain Eukaryota; kingdom Metazoa; phylum Arthropoda; class Malacostraca; order Decapoda; family Palaemonidae; genus Macrobrachium; species Macrobrachium rosenbergii. The sequence goes on from NC_089769.1 coordinate 23,293,820, forward strand.
CGCCTCCCAGCCCGAGAAGCCCTCTAGTTCAGAGTCCTTTGGCTCAGTCCTTTGGCTTTACTGGTCTCAGCAGGGATCGCCAATTCCCTCTTTCTGACGCTCTCCATGCTACTAGGCTTGACGCCCCTCGTTATGATGCTCCACTTTTTTCTCGCCATGACGCTTCTCATGCTGCTAAGCATGACGCTCCTCATGCTGCTCGGCAAGACGCTCCCCTTGCTGCTCGACCTCATCAGGACGCTCGTCAGGATGCTCGTCAAGATGCTTCTTGCCGAGATTTTCGCGACCCCTCTCGGACTTCTTCCAAGCAGAAGTCCCTTTTGCGAGTTGGACTGCAAGGGCTTAGACCTCCCAGAGTTTCTCAAGTCTCTTCAGTTGCTCCCATTGAAGAAGGAGAGCTGTCAAGTGCATCGGAACCTGCAGTTGAGGAACAGTCCTCGACTTCATCAGCTTCTTCCGATTATCAGGTCTTGACACGTTTGCTGAAGGACTTGTTTGGGGACAAGTTTCAACCTTCTGCTCCTCGCCCTCCTCCTTCGCAGTTAACCTCGTCAAAGTCACAAAAGACTTCAGGTTTTGTGAAAATGGCCACGTCTCTCTCTATGAAGAGGGCCTTTAAGAAGGTTCAGGAGTGGATGGACTCCAGGAAGGCCCAGTGCAAGACTTCTTTCTCCCTGCCTCCGTCAAGATTGAGTGGGAAAGCGGGGATTTGGTACGAGATGGGAGAGGATGTTGGTTGGAGAGTTCCTTCCTCTTCCCAAGGGGACTTCGCCAGCCTTGTGGACGCTCCTAGGAGGTCTCTCCTTTCGTCAGCGAAGGTGTCCTGGACGTTGTCTGAAACTGATCACCATCTGAAAGGTCTCTTCAGAACATTGGAAGTTTTCAACTTTCTGGACTGGTGCCTGGGAGTCCTGGACTTGCAGGCTCGAAGCCCTGACTCCATTAGTCTGGGAGAATTATTCAGCGTCCTAGCTTGCTTGGACAAGGCTGTCGGGGATGGCTCCGAAGAGCTGGCTGCCCCTTATACTGCAACTTCACTGCGAAGTCGGTCTCTCCTTCTCAGAGGGCAGAGTTGCTGTTAAGCCCGATGTTCTAGCCATCTTTTTCCCCAGTCCTTAGTCAAGGATACTGCCGCCACTTTGCAAGAGAAGGCTACTCAAGACCTCCTGGCCCAGTCTTCTAGACATCCAGCAGTCCCTTCGACTTCTTCCCTTGGGCAGGCTTCCAAGATACAGAAGCCCTTTCGTGGAGGAGCTTCTTCAAGATTGTCCTCTCGAGGAAGAGGTCTCTCCAGAGGTAGAGCCCTTCAAAACCTAGGGGCAAGAAGTGACTCTGTGGACCTCCAGACACCGGTTGGAGCCAGGCTTCTTTCCTTTGCAAGAGCCTGAGAGAGAGAGGACGGACAACTGGTCCCTCAAGTCATCGAAAAAGGGATACAAGATCCCATTCCTCATCTTACCTCCGTTGTGCACGAAGCCCAAGGATCTGTCGCCATCCTATCAGCAGGAGAAGCAGCAGATTCTATTCGACCTGCTCGAGCAAATGCTCGAGAAGAGAGCTGTGGAACAGGTCTCAGATTTACAATCCCCGGGCTTTTACAACAGGTTGTTCCTGGTCCCGAAGCAGTCAGGAGGATGGAGACCAGTCCTGGACGTTAGCAGGTTGAACCATTTCGTTCTGAAAGAAAAGTTCAAAATGGAGACGTCCCAGTCGGTTATAGGAGCCTTAAGACCAGGCGACTGGATGGTTTCTCTCGATCTCCAGGACGCCTACTTTCACGTCCCTATACATCCTCTATCAAAGGAAGTACCTGAGATTTGTCCTGCGGGGACAGGTATATCAGTTCAGGGTTCTCTGCTTCGGGCTAAGCACAGCCCCTATGGTCTTCACGGTGTTAATGAGGAATGTGGCGAGATGGCTTCACCTTGCAGGGATAAGAGTATCACTTTATTTGGACGATTGGCTCATTCGAGCCTCGTCAATGTCGAGGTGTCTGGAGGACCTTCACACGACGTTGGATTTGACGAAGTCCCTAGGACTTCTGGTGAATTTCGAAAAGTCCCATCTGACCCCGACTTAGTCCATCGTTTATCTGGGGATTCAGATGGATTCAGTGGCTTTTCGAGCTTTTCCGTCACAAGAAAACAGCAGCAGTGCTTAGACAAAGTTTCAGCCTTCCTGCGGAAAGAAACATGCTCGGTGAGGGAATGGATGAGTCTGCTGGGGAACATTTCATCGCTGGAGAAGTTTGTTTCCCTGGGGAGACTGCATCTCAGACCGCTTCAATTCTTCCTTGCAGAGAACTGGCAGGACAAGGAGGATCTGGAAGTTTCTCTGAAGATCTCGCCAAAGGTGAAGGATCACCTAAGGTGGTGGCTCAATCCATCAAAGTTGGCAGAACATTCTCTCAACCTTCAGAACCCTGACCTAGTGTTGTTTTCCGACGCGTCCACATCGGGATGGGGAGCAACACTAGGGGGGGAAGAAGTGTCGGGCACCTGGAGAGGGGAACAGGTGTCCTGGCATATAAATCTCAAAGAATTGGGGGCGATTCAGTTGGCCCTACTTTTCTTCGAGGGACACGTCACAAACCGAGTAGTCCAGATCAACTCGGACAACACCACGGCCCTGGCATACCTAAAGAAACAGGGAGGAACTCACTCTCGGTCCCTGTTCGCTTTAGCAAAGGACATCCTGCTGTGGGCACAGGCCCGGAATATTACGATCCTCACGAGGTTCGTTGCAGGTGTAGAGAACGTCCGTGCGGATCTTCCAAGTCAGCAACAACAACTGCTACCGACTGAGTGGACCCTGCACCAAGAGGTTTGTCAGGGACTGTGGAGGCTATGGGGATGTCCCTTGGTGGATCTCTTTGCAACTTCCAAGACGAAGAGGCTTCCTCTTTACTGCTCCCCTGTACTCGATCCAAGAGCGATCTCAGTAGATGCTCTTCTCTGGGATTGGACGGGGATGGATGTTTATGCCTTTCCCCCGTTCAAAATCCTCGGAGAAGTCATCAGGAAGTTTGCGTCGTCGGAAGGGACGAGGATGAAGTTGATCGCCCCGTTTTGGCCTTCGAGGGAGTGGTTCACAGAGGTCATGTCCTTCCTAGTGGACTTTCCGAGAACACTGCCCATGAGAGTCGATCTACTCAGACAGCCCCACTTCAAGAGGTACCACAAAAACCTCCCTGCTCTGAGTCTGACTGCATTCAGACTATCGAGAAGCTGGCCAGAGCGAGAGGTTTTTCAAGATCAGTGGCGAGAGCTATTGCCAGAGCCAGAAGATTCTCTTCCAGTAATTTGTACCAATCGAAGTGGACCATGTTCAGGAGATGGTGTAGAAAGAAGGGCATTTCCTCTACCACGACCTCTGTGAGTCAGATAGCCGACTTCCTCTTGTTTCTGAGGAGTGAAGTCAAACTAGCAGTCCCAACTATCAAGGGATATAGGAGTATGCTATCAGCCATTTTTAGGCATAGAAACCTGGACCTGACTAACAACAAAGACCTTCACGATCTATTTAAATCATTCGAAACCACGAAGGTGCCTCAGCAAAGGACTCCTTCTTGGAATTTAGATGTGGTGTTACGGTTCCTGATGTCCAGTCCTTTCGAGCCTCTTCATTCTGCGACATTGAGGAACATTACCAGAAAGACTATTTTTCTAACCGCTCTAGCAACTGCGAAGAGGGTTAGCGAACTTCAAGCCTTCAGTAAACATATGGGCTTTAAAGGACATAACGCAGTTTGTACTTTAAGTCCTACCTTTTTAGCAAAAAACGAGAACCCTTCTAACCCTTGGCCCAAGAGCTTCGAAATTAAGGGTATGGCTGAGATTCTGGGTCAAGAGCCAGAGAGAGTCCTATGCCCTGTCAGGGCTCTCAAGGTCTACTTAGACAAAACGAAGGAAAGTCGAGGCCCCTCGGACAATCTATGGTGTTCAGTGAAGAGACTGGACTTACCTATTTCAAAGAATGCACTGGCATTCTTCCTGAGGAACACGATTAAAGAAGCCCATTTATGCTGTCAAGACACTGATTTTAAACTTCTGAAAGTCAATGCTCACGAGGTGAGGGCGGTTGCAACTTCAGTAGCTTTTCAGAAGAATATGGCACTCAGTCACATTCTGGGTGCCACATTTTGGCGTAGCAACTCTGTGTTCGCTTCACACTACCTGAGAGATGTGAAAACGACATACGAGAACTGCTGCTCGCTAGGACCATACGTTTCCGCAGATACAATCCTGGGGGCAGGGAGTGACACACATCCTATCCTATAGAAAATGGTTAGGAAGTGTTTTTATGGTTGTTGGGTCGACCACCAGAGGTGGACTTCCCACTCTTTAGCTTTAGTTTTGCTATCCTAACTTAGTTAGGCTTGGTCAGGTGGTTGTTTTTACTTCGTTTGCCCTCATTGTATGGTCAATATGGTCTAGTCACATTGTGGTCACGCCCCCGTTGACAGATCATCTAGAACTCACCAGCTATACAGGTCATTAGCTTGCTGGAAGCGGACTTGGGTGACAGTAATCACGAAGTCAGCTATGCTAACAGGTAAGGAACCAAGGTGTCAATCACCTACATGTATTGTGTTTCCTAAATCCTATTATGTCTGTTCCCACCTCCAATGGTGGTATTCAGCTATATATATATCTGACAGGTAAGTCTCATGAACAAAATGATATTTTAATGATAAAATAAAGTTTGTTCATACTTACCTGGCAGATATATATATTCATAGTGCCCGCCCACCTCCCCTCAGGAGACAGTGGCACTAGAAAATCTGAATAGAAAATGGGAATGGTTCCTGATACCCGCCTCCCAGCGGCGGGAATGGGTACTAACCACCTGATCTCCCACTGTGTGTGTCGTAAGTTTTGAAATTCTGTCGGACTATCAGAGAATACAGCTATATATATATCTGCCAGGTAAGTATGAACAAACTTTATTTTATCATTAAAATATCATGTTTAATTCAAAGTGATAAGACAAGTTCAGAAAATACTTATACACTTTATACACTTTTGTTTCTCCATTCACAAGAAAGTTTCTCATAATTTTTGAATGTAAAGAATAAAAAGCTATTTTAATTAATTTTGTCTGTTTAATTAATGTATTTCCAAAAATAGATTGAATTCTGTGACTTAGCTGAAATTTTTTTTTGATATTTTCCTATTTTAGGTGCCAAGATCACTCTGAGCAAGAATAGTATTACTGCTCTAGATTTCTCAAGTATTGACCTTGTATTTACTGATGATAAAGGGATTGTATCTTTAGTAGGTTTGCCGGTGGGTTCATCTGATCGCTGTCTAATTAAGGATAATGTAGAGATTGATCAAGTTGTTCTTGTTGTTAGTGAACCAAGACCTGTTTTGTCTGGAGTTCCACAGGGCAGTGTTCTTGGTCCACTGTTATTTTTATTGTATATAAATGGTATGTTTGTTGGCCTGGAAAACAAGGTTGTTCTGTATGCTGATGATGCAACACTTGTGGGTGTAGTAAAGTCTCCACTTATGAGAGATGAAGCTACCCTGATCCTCAATCGGGACATGGACCAGATCAGGGAATGGTTTATTTGGTGGGGTACTCCAGCAAAACAACATCACTATTGATTAGCATATCTTGTACAGATTTCTCACCCCTTCCTCCCCTTCAGGCAGATGGAACTTTGCTAAATGAGTCTGAAGCTTTAACTATTCTAGGTGTAACTTTTGACTCACATCTAACTTTTGAGAAACATCTAATGAAGGTTTCACGAAATGCCACACGAAAGTTAGGTATTGTTCGTAGGGCCTCATATATTTATAACAGTGATAAAATCAATGCAACCTGTTTTAGATCTTTGTACTTCCTTTACTGGAATACTGTAGATTGAGTGGTTTGTGTTGGTAGGTTTCTGTTTCCTAGTATAGTAACAGTTATGACTTGGACCATCGATGGATGGTCTCTTGTTTGTCACTTTTCCATAAGTTGTATTTCAACAGAGATCTTTCACATTCACAATTGATCCCTGATCCCCTTTATCTGCTGAGAGCAACCAGATTCACTGAACAGCAGCACCAGTATGCAGTAAATGTGCCTTGCTGTCGAACTTCTGAGTTCCAGAGGTCCTGTATTCCTCACACTGTTGGACTATGGAACAGCCTCCCAGAGGATGTTGTGCAGTTGGAACTTCAGAAGTTCAAACGAAAATGCAATGTATTACTACCCTAATACTTTTCTTCTTGCATTTTAATACATTTTTATATATTTATATTTGTTTATTAAATATTTTCTCTGTTGTAATAAGTGGGATCTCTTCTTTCTGTATTTCACTTTACTTCCTCTTACTTCTTCGTAATGAACACCATATTCTGTGGAAGCTTGAATTTCAAGTTAGTGGCTCCTATGGGCTTGTTCCATATGAACAGGTTTCATCTACTGAATATTAATAATAATAATTAATAATAATGCCAAATCAAAGTCCTTCAAAAGAAGGCATTGTGCTTACCCCATATAAAAAAATGGGAAAAAGCACGTTAAAAAGAATTAATAATAATAATAATAATAATAATAATAATAATAATTAATAATAATAATAATAATAATAATAATAATAATAATAATAATAATAATAATAATAATAATAATAATAATAATAAAAGCTTTTCAAGAAAGGTATACTTGAAATTCCAGGCCAATTGGGACGGTATACACACTGATCTTAATAAGTGGAGTGATTTTTATAGAAATCCGAATTTTATTGAGTATTTAAGTCATTACCTTAAAACTATTATTGAGAGGAGAATTCCTTGTAAAATCTTTAAGTTTCGTCTTAAAGAAAAGCCATAGCTCAATGCTGTATGGAAGTTTGCCTCCCATAAAAAACAAGAAGCTTATCATTTATGGAGAAATAATCAGTCAAACTTTTTATGGCGTAATTTCATTGAGCCTGGAAGTCAAGTTCAGGTTTTCAGTGAGAAAGCTTGTAATGAGGGTATCTAGATGATCTTGATTTCCAGAGGTGATGACCATAAGTGGAAATCTACCTCCAAGTGATCACTCTTTGGAGTTAATTCAAGCATGCCTCCCCTTGTAGGAGCTGATAAATCTGCTGTATATTGCCGTAAACAGAATGCAGAACTTGTAGCTCAAGTCTTTGTGTGTGGTAATTCTTGGTGTTGCCACAGTCATGCTTTCCAGAACCCAAGTTGTCTTCAGGTCTGAAGAAATTAAATTTTTGCTTCAGGGCTTTGACAGTTATGGTGGTATAGGGAAACATTGCTGCATTACTTAAGGGACTAAGTCCATCCTTATGCCCCTCTGAATAAAGGCTGATTTCAGTTACCCCTGTTCCAGCTAAGGTTTTTGAGTTGTTGTCTATGCATCATTGTGAATTTATTGAAGGTAATATATTCCTACCAGCATTACAATTTGGATTTAGTAAAGGCATTGGTACTTGTAGGCACTTGGCGTTATCTACTGTCTTGCAGATTACTCTTAAAGATGCAGATGCACATGTGATTGGTCTGGATTTTACCGAAGCCTTTGACTTTGTGAATCTGAAGCACTTATCTACAGGCTAAGAATAATCTACAGCTAAGAATATTAGGAATAGGTAGATCTTTTATTAATATTTTAAATGAACTTTTAATAGGCATAACCCAAAGGATCTGAGTTAATGGACGGTATAGTAGCTTTAGTAATGTCATTTCAGGTGTTCCTCAAGGTAGTGTTCTTTGACCTTGCTATTTATTATCTATACTAGTGATGTGTGGCAAGTTCTAGAGAACAAACTGATTGCACATGCTGATGGTGCTGCTCTTCTAGCTGTTGTCCCTTCTCCACACCTTAGGTCTGTGGCTGCAGAATCCTTGAGTAGAGATCTGGCACATATTCATGAGTGGAGTAGGCTTTTTAGGGCATGACGCTTAACCATTCTATAACTCACTATGATAGTCGATCCAGAACACAATTGCCTTTACATCCTGATTTATATTCAAATGGTAAGGTTTTGAATGTCAGTGACACTTGAAGAATGTAGGTGTAATTTTTATATAACAAATTGACTTTTGAGAGGCATTTTTGTAACATTGCTTCCTTTGTTGTTAAAAAATTTGATATTTTGTGGAAATGATTTAGAATGTTTCAGGGTGAAGCTGTTATACCTTAAGTGTTTCAACTCTTTTCTTCTTCATTATTTGGAATACTGTTCTGCAGTCTGGTCTGCGGGTGCTGGCTATTATCTCAAACTCATGGATAGCGTTATGTCATCAGTAAAGTTTATTTTGCCAACTTTTAATGTTGACTTGTATTACAAAAACAAACATCCTCTGCACACCTCTTTACCTGACCTGACAGGCTTTTGCTGCAAACAATGTCTTTTTCTAGCATCAGGTTTAGTATTACAGTATTCAGTTTTATTTTGGCTACAGCTGAAATATGGAATAATTTACGTCATATAGTTGTGGAATCTTCTGATAAGCAAAATGTTAGACAAGGTGCACTGGTTTCATTTTCTATTCCATCTCATTTATTTATTTAATCACCTTTTCCTATAACCTGTCTGTCTCTGCAGGCTGATTTTCCTTTATAGCCCTCTTGGGTTTACAGTCTTTTGACTCTGTGTAAGTGTGTTCAGCTGAAGATTTAATGGAAGTAAGTTTCTCTGCTTCAGACAAATGAATAATTAGCCTTGCTAATTTTATTTGTACTTAAAAAGAGCATGCAGAACCAAAAGTATAAAGTGCTAAGTGCTATATAAATGATAAGCACAGATCACAGAGCAGGCCAGGGATTCCAGTAAAAACTCCCTGAATACTTGAAGGTGACTACACTGCCTCAGTTTACAGGCACTCTTTTAGGTCATGCTAAATTAAGTAGATGTGTTATGATATTGCAAAATACAGTAGCTATCACCTATGGATCATGCATAGGTTTAATCCATTTCTATTTAAATGTTTGCTCATATTTGTGTAATGCTTCTTTGCCTACTTTGAAGTTGTAAAGAGTTGGGTGTTTTAATCTAGCTCTTATTTTGAACAGTGAAATGTGTTATAGTATATTTTAATAACTTGAAAAGTGTATTTATAGTTCACCAAGATTTTAACATTTACAGGTAACTGCAGCAGGTAAAGAGAACAAAACATTGGGTATCTTGATAGAAGCTCACAAAGAGACACCAGCCAGTGTTACTATGGATTCTTTAGAGGATTCCAGCATAAATTATCGTTCCTATTTTGCAACTGAGGATTTGATGCACAAATTTGATTCCAATTACTCCAGCTTCGTGAAATTATACAGGTAAGTACCGAGCTATCTATTTTTCTTGTATATTACTGTATCTGATGTTTGTATTTTTTGTGACTCACTTTAATATACAGCACTTGTATCATGTCTTGGTAGGATTAATAGAGAAAAATATCAGTCTGGTGTTAGATAAGGAAGAGGGTGCATAAATTAAGTAATGATGAAATAATTGTGTAGGAAGTTGGAAAGTAAAGGTAAAACACCTTATGTCGAGGTCATGGACCTAGAAAAAGCTTTTGATAGAATTCATCTAGGTTCAGTATGAAGAATGCTGAGGATGTAAGATTTATAAGGTGATTAGTTACAAGTAGTTGACAATTTCATGACACAAACAAAGCAATATGTAGATGAGAGAGTGGTTAGTTGGAAGGAAAAAAGAACTGGACAAAGATGTGTTATGCTTTAATGACTGGTATCTTTAGATAAAGGGCACAATATTTTGGTGTAACAAGAAATTGGGTCGTTAATAGTAGCTGATATTGTACTCCAGTACAGTGGTGATTGGGATAGTGAGTAGGAATGGCACGAAATTAAAGGTAGAATTTTAACTCTTTATAAGAGGTGAAAGAGAAAAGGGAAACTTGTCAAGTGTATGGTTAGGATGTAGTAGTGAAAATTAATATGATAGTGGAAGAATGGAAGTGATAGTTGTTCCTACTGGAATACAGACCATCACCTTTTATACAGGAGTATCAGTGTGAGCTGGATGGGGAATGACTTGTGCATCACGAGAACAAACTGAAAAGCCTTAACTCATTGAGAGCCCGAGAGCTTACTGAGACAATAGATGGAAGCAGACCTTGAGTCTAAATGGGCTGGCACTGCAGTGCTGACCCTATCTTGGTAAAGGCAATCACTGCTGGTGACTGGGCACCTCTGTCCTCTCCTGAGGGGGAGAGTACACAAAAGCAGCCTATCAAGACTTCTTATGCCCAAGGAAAGATAGCAGGGTGTAGATGGAGGTAAATGACAAAGTAGAGGACAAAGATGAAGAAGCAGAGTGTTAACGGCTCTCCTACTCTTCTCTCCATTGTCCTTACTTGCCTCGTACTGCAGGGCTAGTCAAGTCAGGAACAGAAGACTAAGTCACTCCCTTCTTTTTTGGTTTTTACTGAGTCTTGAAGCAAGGAGACAGCAGTGTTTAAATTGGAATGGGGCTTCTGACCCTGACTCCATGGTGGCTTGTACATTCTCTGACTACAGACTCTTCTAGTTCTGTATAGGCTAGGAAATGCCCAAGGGAGCAGAGTTCTGGTCTTCTGTAGCTGAGGGAGGAGCAGCATGGGCCTCCAAGGACTAAATGGTGTTGGGTGGTCCCATTTTTCTTGAAGACCATGCTGGAATGGCAATTAACAGGGTTTATTTCCATCGTAGTAGGTGGAATATCATATGGAGGAGAGTGATTATGGCATCATTCTGGACCTCCGTTTCATTTTCATTGTTGACTTTCAGGTATACTCTAGAAGTACCTCTTGGGCATGTTGCCATAGTCACAGTTAGTGCATGGTGTTTGGAGAAGGCTAATTCCTGGATCTATGGGTCAGGAAGTGTGTTTATCTTCAGTGGATCGTGCAAACTTCTTCCCTGCTGCTTTTACGAGAGAGAGAGAGAGAGAGAGAGAGAGAGAGAGAGAGAGAGAGAGAGAGAGAAAGAGAGAGAGAGAGAGAGAGAGAGAGATAACCTCTCTCACCTGTAGTGCAGATGCAAGGAGCAGAATCATTTTCTTAGCAGTTCTTCAGAACAGCTGGGGGCTTCTGCTCTAGGACTCTGCTTTATACACTGAACAAATTCTGTTTTCTTTCTGCATGTTTGCATATGTCTTGGTCTTGTCAACAGGCATGAGCAGTTTTGGAGAAAAGTACCATTAGAAGTTGTAAAACACCAGTTCCCTGGTCTAGTGGTCGGGTCTCATTTTAGGGAGCACAACTGGGGGTTTAGAGACCAATGTTCAATGTCTCCTTTTTCAAGTTTGTGTAACAAATACATTTTTACTAGTCTTTTGATGGGCATGGCTCTAGTATCCATCAAAGAAATAGGGGACTTCTTACTGTTGTGAAAACTGAAGGATGAGAACCTTTGAGTATCCATTATTCATAGCTCTCAGAAGTACCTTGACTTTACATGAGAAGGAATCATTTACTATTTCATGATGCTGTTTTGGACTGGCGACAGACATTTCCCAGGGAAATTATGTACTTTCTGTCGTTAATGCAGCTTGGGCTCTTTAAAGGGTACTCTCTTATTGCCGTACCCTTAAGTTACAGAGTTGCAGTGCCTATAAGGGCTCTACCCTTTCAAATTTTGATGGATTTCTCATTTTTTTGTTACAGACGAGGGTTTGTGATCAACTAAGTGGAGTCCAAGTTCATCCCTAAGCAGCCGGTAAAGTACTTTAGCTCACTAACACTTGGCAGCAGAGATGAGCTCAAGTAGGTAATGGCACAGTTCCTGTTCTGGCTGGAACAGCCTTCTTGGCCATGGCAGGTTGTTGTAGGTCGCCTGTTACGAGAAGGTGTCTCATATTGCCTGTGTGAAACTTCATGCTCATGTCTGTGTCTGTTACAGCTCTGAAGTACCGATTCAGACTTCTCCATGCTGCTTTACTTTTTAAAATAAGCGTTAAGGATGCTTTCACTGCCTTTGGCAACAGAAACCTTTGTGAAGTTTTCTGTATTCCCCACCTTCAGTATTGCTTTGGATTCGAAAGCATTTGAAGGAAGGGGGCCACACACCTGGAATGAGTTTCATCTTAGGCGTGTGCCTTTATGGCTAACCTCGTCTGCACTGCACCATTCTTGTTGAGTTTGCAGCATGTTTGGTATTGCTGGTTTTCAGAATGGTTGAAAGTCTCTTGGTTTTGGATGAGCAGTTTCAACACTGTTAGGACTGGGATGCAAGTAAAGATGAGCTATGTCCATACTTTCCTTCCTTTAGCCATGCAGCTGCTCGAGGGATGGTTTGCTACTGCCAGGTTGTCTGCATTATACATTTTGCACAGTGGAATGTCATTGTAGTTGAAGTCAACTGTCAGTGTTTGGGCTTAGGGACAGTTTGGTCCTTGCTCTCCTGAGTAAAGAAGTAGTTTCAGGTATTTGAGTTCCCATACTTGATGTTAGAGACTATGAGTACAGAGAACTTCAGCTTTCTGTTTTCATTTTTGGTTTTGGAGAAATGATGGAATTAAGGTCCATCACCTGAAGAACACTTAATTTTGTTCTTTGTTTAATTTTCCCAGCTTCTTCAAGGACAGGTAAACAAAGTGTTTCATTGTTCAGTTTCCCTAAATTTTTCAAGCTGTGATAAACAATGTCTCATTCCTTCATCATTTGGTGCTGGCAATTCCTATTTGGCCCTTGGCCAAGGAGCTTCCTGATCTGCTGTTTCTCTGGTTAAAGCACCATGAAAGTGACCCAGCCCTCTTTCCTTGTCAGCCTGCTGTTCATCTTTGCTGTTGAGCTGTACACTTCCTGCAACATATGCTGGAATTCTCCAGCAGCTACAGAAAGAATGCATTTTCTTGCAGGGTAGCAAGAAATTTAGTGGTGTGCCTTTCAACTTTTTCAGCAAACATGCAACATGGTGAGGAGGATCTTCTATGATTAGTATCATAGAAAGGGAATCTCTCTGTTCAGAGGCTTTACTCAGTAGATTGCAGAACTTACCCTTTTAACTTAGCTAAGTCAGGCCCTTTTTCAGTACTTGATGGAAAGGCTAGTCTTTTTCTGGTTGAGTTAGGCCTCTGCTCTTAGGTGAAGTTGTCTATACTTAAAGTGTTGAGCAATCTCTGTCTCTCAGGAACTTTGGTCCAGAGCAACTTTTGTTCTTAGTGCTTTAAGCATTACAAAAGTATCTTTCAAGACTGTTCTGTTGTTGGACAAAGTCTTTATACTTAGAATGAGAATGTTCTTTCCTGGTTGCAACATATAATTGGGAAGTTTTTTGACTTGCTGCATCGCACTCAGCTTTCAACAGGATGAGGAGCACACTCATTCCATCATTCCTCAGTAGGAATGGTAGCTCATCTCATCTCTTTTGATTAGAGATTGGGAGTTTCCTCAATTTTTTTCCTCTGAATGTAGGTGGATGGCTGGATGAGTTACTGCTTTTCCAGCCTGTGCTTTTCAGTACTGCTTGAAGTTATCCACTCCTGGAGTTTGAGAGTTTCCTTCTTGCATCAGTACCTTCAGCATTGGAAAGAGTTAACTATGAACTCTTTCTTTTGGCTTCATATGATTTCTTCAGACTGTCATCTCCTCTGAGGGAGGTGTTGGTTCTCTTTCCATGGGAGGGTTCTAAAAGTCAAGGATGTAAGTCTGTTCCTCAGCCTCAGTGTTCAGTTGAAATTTTTGAGTTTCCAGGTAATGAGGATGAGTTCTGGCATATCAGACTCCCTGGTCCTCATTCTACCTGAGGGAAGTCGCTCACAAGTCCCAGATGCTTTTTCTCTGGGGCCTGTGATGGTTGTCCAGCATGTTGTTTAGTCACTTGAGCTCCATTTTGGACAAGGTCGGTTCCTGGATTCCATTTCATCCTTATTGTTTCTTACAAGAGCAGCATCTGGGCCAAAGTACATGCTGGTGTTAGCAGGGTACAGGTGATTGCACTTTAGGCACCCTCTCCCAATTGATGCATGGGAGGTGTCTCCTTCATCCTCTCTCTTATAACAGTTCAATCCAGCACCCAGTTCTGGGTTTTACCTGGACCAAACTGCCTTCTAACATAAAGTCTCCTGTAGGTGTAATGGTTCTCCAAATGGTTCTTACTTGAGTAACCCCTTCTCACCTTAGAAGGGGCACTTAGGCCCAGGGTCTTACTCTGGCTAACTATTTTGCCAGACCAGGTGGGATTCAAGAATCATGACCTCCCTTGCTTCCAAGGCAGCTGGTGTCATGTCGGTTCTCTGGTGATTCTCAACTCCAGTAAGTTGAAAGTGGAATGATCTCTACTCTAAGGAGTAAGTTTTCTATATAAAAGGCAATGGTTTGTATTTTCCTAGAAGCAAATAACAAATTTTGAATAACAGCTTGTATTTTTCTTGTGTATACAGACCAGAACCTTTTATATTTAGTCCCATCTCAGCTGCCCCTTTTGGTCTTTGCTGCCAAAGGCAAAGCGAGTGTGATGGTCAGTGAGTGAGGGATATGCCCCCACTCACCCCTTATCTCCACCTTTTAACCACCTGGTTACCTACCTTGTTACCAATTTTGGACCAGTTTCCAGCTTGTGCTGAAATATACATATATAAAAGGCTTTGGCATGTATACCTAAGAAAACTTTAAATTGTTATTAAAACTTTTTATACTTGGGGGTAAATGTAAAGGATGACAAAGGTCCACAGGGGTAAATGTAAAGGATGACAAAGGTCCACAGTCCCTTATCCAAAACTTTTTGGGGTAGCTGTGTTTTGGTTTTCAGATGTTTTCAGATTTTGCAACTAAAGTTTGCTCCATAAATAAATTAGCACATTTTATTTCCAATGAAAATGTTTTGTAAAACTAAAAAATACACTGCATCAAAAGAACCGTAATTACTGTACATACTTGTGTATTCTCCGATCTCTGGTATGCAACCTCAAATTTTGTTGCCAAAACATGATTTGATTGCATGTAGTATGTAACATGCAAGTTACTTTTTTGGTAGATTGTACTAGGATATGCTTAATGTTTTATTTCGGTAAATTAAAGCAGGTTAGATTTTGTATGCTTTTCTCGTCTTGGTAGGTTACAATGGTAATGCATATATCTAAGTTAGTTTTTGACCAGCTAAAGTTCAGTAGGCTATTTGCAACTGTCATATATTCAGCCAGGCTTACCGAACTTGTGGCTTGTCTAATAATTCATTACTATTTCTTATAATTAACATTCAAAACTGGCACAAATAACAACAAGTACTAGTGTAAACTAGCGAATTGAGAAACAAGTGTTTGCCATCATCATTTGCTGTAACTATCGCAAGTTTGTTAAAAGCTGCATTACAGTTGTGGAGTTGTTAAAGCTGGTTAATTCTCAATGATGACTTCTATAAATAAAAATAAAATACATTTTTATTCATCCCTCATGCATTGGAGAAGGTCCTAAGGAAATATACTTTTAAATTTAAACTGCAGGTTGTAGCTGTGAATGAAAAAATCAGACAGCAAGCAGGTTAGGATACAAAACATTTTGTAACAGGCAAAAGCAACTCCGAAACTTGATAAATCACACGTTGACTTTATTTACAATTTACTCTATTTATAAATAAAGTAATCTGCAACTGATAGCATTGAGGATACCTTTAGTTCTCAGTCAGCTGAGGTTTTGAGGATGTAAAGATAACCAGAATGCAAATGCTGCATGATTGTAATGTTCATAGTCTGTACTACATTAGTAATATGATACTGTCATAATATATGCAATATACTATAATGGGATATAGTAACCAAAACAAGTTTTTATTATTTTAATTATAGCCCTGCTGTTTGACTTTTGCAAATGGACACTCCCTTCATAAAAATTTGGTTCTTAGCGCTTTCAGTTTTTAGAATTATGGATAAGAGGTTGTAAACCTGTACTAGTAGGATTTTAGAACAGATAAGTCATAGAATAGGTAAAACAAGGAAAGTATCTAGGTCTTTTCTTAAGATTAGGAATGTCAGTGGAAGCTAAGGTGGGAATGTGTGCAGGAATTGTTGAACCAGATTTTTTTTTTTTTTTACAGTGGATGCTGAATATAAATGAAAAAGTTTAAAGCTCTCACAAGAATTGTGCATGTAGTTAATATGGCTTAGGAAGAACTGGAAGGGTGAGAAGTGTAGGTATGAAGTGGTGAAAAGGTTAGCTAGGTAAAGAAATTGATCAGAGTATTTTGTGATGCTTTGGCTGTGGTAAAGAGAAAGAAGAAAGAGTTTTTGGAGGAAGAATGTGTCAGAGGTTTTTGTTTTTTTTTACAATGATACCTGCATTCTTGGCACAGTTTTTTTCAGAGTTTGTTATAGTTATCATAAGCACTTCTGACAAAGGTGTTATTTGCTGGTCTTCTGATGGTAGCCTTTGTTTTGCCTTTCTAATCAAAGGAACAGTAATTCTTATCACCCAATCCATTAATAAATATAAAATAAGAATAACTGAAATCTGGACATGCCTTAACGTTTGTTCCACAACTTGGTTGTTAAGCTCTTACCACCATAAACCATTATCTCACCAGAAGCCGCTTAAGTGTCAGATGCCTGAACGTTTTTTTAATCTTTCAGCTGCCATCTTTCCAATAACATTCTATAATTTTACATTAACCTAATCTACTTTTGCACTAATTAGATGTTCCTTCCTTTTATCACCTACATCTCCAGAATAATTACCCCATCAATTCATGACTTCATTCTCCCCAGACAGTCTCTCTCCATGTGCATACTGTATTCCAGGATTTGTTTGTTTATTTATTTTTGTCTCTTCATTCATTCTCATCCAGTCTAGTGTCTTTTTCTCCCCCTTAGTTTTGATTAAATTTGGCTACCCTATGTGTCTTTTTCATATACTTGTACATGATAGCTCATCTCGCTGTACTGTACTGGTTAACTTTTAACACTCATTTTCCCCTAATTAAACTTCTGAATTCTTTGTCTTATATCCACTCCTGTTATTCTCGTTTCATGTGGTCTGTTATTCTTATTTCATGTGGTTTGATACAGTCATGCTCTGATTTCAGTTGACCATGTCCTTGAATTTTTCATACTCCATTTATACTTCTTCCACTTTGTGTTTGTAACTTTATTTGGATATTGTTTATTTAGACTTAAAGTATTTGTTTTTTGTGCAGTATTTCATAGTTTTATTTTTATTGTAATTATTCAAATATGTTTTTATGATTTCAGCATTGGACGTAGTGTTAAGAGTCGACAGATATTGGCTTTGGAAATTGATACTCAGCGCATGCAGAACAAGGTGACACGCTCTTCTGTTGCTGTAATTGGAGGGCTTGGTGTCAGTGACAGAGCTGGCAAAGAACTTGCATTGGAGTTAGCCAGGTAATTTATATATTTCATCTTCACTGCTGCGCTGAATAATCCTGATGTGTTCTGACGCTTGGTCTTCAAGATCTAAATTTCATAATCAATCAGTAGCTTTGTGAATTAACAGGAGAGGTTTTAAATAAAACAAATATACACAATAATAACTAATTTTGTGGATACAGAGATTGTTGACAGTAAGCTAGGTACACAAAAAGTGATGTTCTTCCCTGCCTGGAACCTAAGGTCCACTCAGCCATATTGATCACCATCACTTACTTTTGTCTCAGGAATGAAATATATCCAGGATTTGCCAAGGTCACGAAAGTTGGGTAATTTAAATTTTGGCTTTTTAAATGAAACAAAATACAGTAATGAAATTACATCAGATAAAAACAAAATTTTTTCAGTTGCTAATAATATTATCTTACTAATTCATTAAACATTATAAGCTTTGTATATAATCAAGATTATTTTGCTTTACTTCAAAACTCCAGTTTAGGGTTTTATTAGCCTTTTGATTATTATTATTAAAAAATTTAATGCATAACTTTTTCCTAGGTACTTGCTATCTCGATATGGCCATGATGCAACTGTAGACAAAATTTTACAAAATGCTGTCATTCATATTGTGCCAACCCTCAATCCAGATAATATTGCAGAAGTTCCAAAATCTAGTGAGAAAGTCCCAGGATGCAAAACAGAAATCAATAGTAAGAATAAAAATGGTGTGGAAATAGATGAAAACTTTGTCATAAATGGTAAGTACTTTTTATGTTTGAAAAGATATTAAACTTTATTATGCTAGTAATCTTATTGTTAGCTTATGTCTAAAAATATGTCAGGAGTTTTAACGTACAGTAAAAATTAATGGATGTGCCAGCATGTAATGCATTTTTTCCCTCTCCTATAAAAAATGGAAGAAATTTCTGTCCTAGAAAGTGAAGGTCAAGCAGTAAATTTAACCTAAAGGCCATGAGCAGGTGGTTTTGTGGACAGTTAGTAAATCTTGCCTTCATACATAAACACAACCTACAACAAATGCTGCAAAATAAATTACTTCTCAACTTGGAATCTTGTTCCCATTATATAAATGATTAAATATAATCAAATAGAAAATAAAATCAAATGCAATAAGTTCTGTCTATGTAAGAACATTTTTTAGCAGTTCTTGTTATTAGTAACTACTGTACTTTTTAGTTGTCAGTAACTGATGTCCAAAGTAACTGTCCACATTGGTCATCTTGTCAATTTACAATTTTATAATCATATGAGGTTTTTATATATTACTTCAGTAGTAAAGTAACCAGACTGCTATTTGGGTCCCTATGTTTTAAAATATTCTGATACATCCCTTTGGATCCATAATCTTCCTATTCACCAACATCAAAAGTATAGTCGTTAGCTGGAAAAATTTTATAATTTAAGGCAAACTTCAGGTGTTGTTGGTTTCATATCTGTTATGTGTATGGTAATTTTCTTCAAATATGTTTGGCTTCCTCAAATACAACAGATTTGCTGCAGTACAATGGGACTGTCAGACTGAATAAACTTGATTTCATATCTGGCTCACCCATGTGAGACCCATGGGCCAGTGGCACAGTTTAGCTACATTGGTGTGGTACTGGAAACAAGGAGCCATTGCTTGCTGGCATGCCCAGCTTTCTCTTGTTAGCAAGTTTGCTTATTATTTTTACTAAATAGTTTAACCAGACCTGCTTCCATGTTTAAGGGAACTAGGGTGAGAGTCTGTATACCTTAAGATTCTGTTCTAGCCATTGTACACACTCGTCACTTACTCCTGAGTCAGATTTGAAAGCAAAGGGGTATATATCAAAGGGTTTATAAGCCTTGTCTCATGACGCTAAAAGTGCAGAAGATAATTTACATCTTGTAATGCTTTTCGTGAACATCTTCTGAGAAGAGTAAACTTAAGCTTAAGTCATGATATAGAAGAGGAACTACCAGGGAGAAGTACTGCAAGCTACCTACTCTTACAAGGCATAAACAAGATTCATTGACAACTAGCAGATAAGAATTTGTCCATGCTGTAAACAAAGAGAATGCAAGCAAAGTAGTGGTTAGAACTAATTTAACTTATTCAAAAGAATGAGTTAAATTAGGGCAAGGATTGGAAAATTGCCACACTGCCTCTTCAGATGATAACTCTCCCCTTGGCAATGACAAGATTTGTAATTGTTTGAATGTTGGGTACATATTTAGGTAAACATCTAAACAATTTTTTTGTGTACCTCCCTAATAGAAGAAACTCTCTGGAACACAAAAAAGACTACTGGTATACAGTATATAAAATCAAAGCAGCTGATGAAATCAGTTGCTCTCAGTGTGGTATATTTATATTGCAATATTTTGTCTTTGTTGGTCAGTTTCTCTTTATGCTATTTTTATCCTTGTACTTTGTTAAATTGCACCTAAATACACATGGTGTAATGACCCTTTCAAAACCCATCATCCTTAACATTTCAGAGTCCTTTTCCTATATATAAGCAATTGAGTTTTAGTTTCACAACTGTTTACCGTATTGTGAACAGTTGACTGTTCATTAAATTCAAACCTATTATGATACTGTACTGTATCTTCAAATGATTGCAAAGGATGTATACAGGAACACAGAAAATAAAATGCTTGTACCCATAAAAAAAACTGTAGATTAATCTTATGGAAAACGGAAAAAATATTTAATGCCATCTAAGCATAGTAAACATATGACGTGTACTATAACTCCTTAAACAATTTTAGAGGAAAAAGTGCCTTTGCAAATAACACCCACAGCAGAATATTCTAATATGGTTCACTCAGTTTTTTTTTTTTTTACTTTGTGATACTTCTGTTTAGAAAGCAGATGCACTTAAATACTGCTGTTATAGCAAAATTTTTATCATGGGGTGTATACAGTATGATGAAACTAGCCATCCTTTATTTCATGTACATGAAATAATGATAAGCTTCTTTAACATTGAGATTGCCCGTATGTGGAAATATCTCTCCCAACACTGTTAACTTGTTCATGAGGTTTATATAATGAAACTAGCCATGCTTTACTTCATGTGCATGAAATGAGAATAAGCTTCATTAACATTGAGAGTGCCCCTTTGTTTGTGGAAATATCTCTCCTAATGCTGCTAACTCATTCATGAGGTTTATGTGAAGAAACTAGCCTTACTTAATTTCATGTACATGAAATGAGAATAAGCTTCATCAACATTGAGATTGCCCCCTGTGTGTGGAAATATCTCTCCCAACACTGCAACCTTGTTCATGAGGTTTATATGAAGAAACTAGCTGTACAGGCAGTCCCTGGTTAATGGCGATCCGGTTTTACGGCGCTTGTCTAGCGACGAAAATTCGCAATTTTCGGTGCCGAAAATCACCGATTTCCGCTTATCAGCGCTGATAATTGAGTATTGGCGCTGATACATACCTAACAGAGGCGCCAATAACCGAAAATCGGCGCGTTTTGGTGCCGATAAGCCCCGAAAATCGCCGAAAAAGCACTGGAAATCGCCGATTTTCGGTTAGTGGCAATTTTTGGTTATCATCACACTCCCAGAGCAGAACCCTCGCCGATAACCAAGGACTGCCTGTACTTTATTTCGTGTGCATGAAATGAGAATAAGCTTCATTAACATTGAGACTGCCCTGTGTTTGTGGAAATATCTCTCCCAACACTGCTAACTTGTTCATTAGGTTTATATGAAGAAACTAGTCATACTATATTTCGTGTGCTTGAAATGAGACTAAGTGTCAGTAACATTGAGATTGCCCCTGTGTTTATTTTCACAAACACTGTTAACTTGTTCATGAGGGATGTATGGTGAAACTGGCAATACTTTATTTCGTGTGCTTATAATATTTTCCTCCACCTGCTATAACTGCTCAGTACAAAGCTTGGTTATCAGATAAGTGGTGTGTTTTTGTGTGTGTGGATTTTTTCTTATTTTAAGACTTTTGGGGTTGATTGAAGAGTGGTTAATTTTGCCGAAGATATTTACAAATAACTGCCGCCAGGCTCAGATAAGAACATTTTGAATTTTGGGTGGAATTTTCTTTTTCAGTGAAAGAAAAAAGTACCAGTGTTCAGCCTGAAGTAGCTGCAGTGCAGAAATGGATGATGGAGCACAAGTTTACATTAGCATTAATATTAAGAGGTGGAGCAGAAGGCGTAGCTGTGCCTTTTTCTTATATGCGTCACGGTACTTTCCTCACTCCAGATTCTGAGGTTAGTTTCAAAGCAAGTGGTTGAGTTATTCATTAATAAATTTAATTGTAAAATTTATGTGTATAATTACTATAATGCAGAGCAGAGAGAAGAATTGCCTCTTTAAAGTTTGTGGCTACATGTGTATTGTGAATAAATGTCATTAATTGTAATGGAACAGAAAATTAGAAATTTCAAAAGGAGAATTGAAAGGAGCAAGAAATTATGACATTTGTTAAACGATATATTACATCACACATATACAGTATAGCATTTATAACTTCAAATGCCAGTTGAATGGAATTTGTGATAACAAAAGTTAAATGCAAAGAACTAGAGAATGTGTGTTGTTTTTGTGAGAGTAGCTTTGTAACAACAGATGTGAATACAAAGAGAAATAGAGGAACTTAGTGATTACAGATAGGAGAGAGAGAGAGAGAGAGAGAGAGAGAGAGAGAGAGAGAGAGAGAGAGAGAGAGAGAGAGAGAGAGAGAGAGAGAGGGGGGGAACTTAGTGATTACAGATGGGAGTGTAGAGAGAGAGAGAGAGAAAATCTATGGTAACAGAAGTTAAAGCCAGAGGATGTGTGTCGTTTGTGTGTGTGTGTATGAGTAGTTTTGTAACAACAGATACTTAATACAAAGAGAAAGAGAGGAACATAGTGACAGCAGGTGTTGATGAGGAGAGAGAGAATGTTGTTTGTGTGTGTGAGTTATTTTGTAAATATATTTATACAGAGAGAGAGAGAGAGAGAGAGAGAGAGAGAGAGAGAGAGAGAGAGAGAGAGAGAGAGAGAGAGAGAGAGAGAGAGAGAGAGAGAGAGAGAGAGAGAGAGAGAGATCACTTTGTAACAACAAATGATGAATGCAAGATGACTGAGAGGAACAGTGTTACATCAGATGTACAGTGCAAAGAGAGGTTTTGTTTGTAGATGCTGAATACAAACAAAGCAGCTATGTGACAACAGATGCTGAATGCAAAGCAAGCAGATTTTAAACAGATGTAGAATGCTACGAGACAGAGAAAATGAGATTAAAATTATATGATACCACATATTGAAAATAAGAAGAGAATAGATTTGTGAGACCATGTATTGTATATAAAGAAAGAAGTTTACTAAATATAGAGGAAAAGCACCTTAGTGACAATTGATGCTAAATGTATAATGATAGCAGTTTAAGGCTGAAGGTACAAGAACCATTGTTTACCGTGTGACAGCTGAACTTACATATGAGATCTCAAATCAGCTAATTTAATTGATGATATAGATCAGACTAATATTTCATGACTTACAACTAGAAAGTTATAATTTGACACTAAAATCATCAAAATTGGTGATGGTTATTTTTGCTATGTAAAAGTCTGTGGCTGAATTACCAGTTAACTTTTACTCTACTCGACCCTGGCCCACACAACTTCCACTTTGGTTATTACTCCCCTAGTCCACTTTGGTTATTACTCCCCAAGTCTGTAGTGTGTTCATTTCTAAGCAGCACAGTTTGTGCCAGATATAATGAAAGTTGAATTATGTGATAACAATGCTTGTCTGTGAGGTTTTAGAAGTCATTTGAAATTTTTTTTTATTTCATAGTCTTTGCAGACATCATGATTTGGTAGGTGTTTCCTACCTCAGTTTTGTTTTCAGACTTTGTTCACCAGAAATGTAAATTTAAGTACCAAATATACTCGCGTATCATGCGGCTTTTGAAGACCTAATTTTGAAGCTAATTTTAAGGGGGTTGCATCCTTCACGAGATGTGAAATAAGCATATGTAATATTCACATATTAGTATCGTATTATACTGTAATACACAAACATAAGGAATATGCATATTTTCCATGGATCTTTTAAAAAGTTGTGCTTTACTTCACTGTATCCAATAATATTGTATGTATTTTCTTAATACAGTACTATTGTATTACAAAATGCATACATAGCGATCAATGTTTTGGTTTGGAAATCAGCTGAGGGTGATTACGAGGTAAGTTTATTTCCCCGTACTTAACTCAATTCAGAGTGATTTTCTTAATTCTAGTTAGTGTAAATGAATCTCTAGATACTCTATTTATATAGGACAAGGTTATTTTTCGTTAGACAAAGTTTTTTAAGTCGAAATATGACTTAAATAAGTCTCATTGTGAACCATATTGTTATTTTTTTCGTTAATAGATGGCGTTGGGGATGTTTTTTGCATAGAAAAATCAACAGATTCTGTTCACTATTTTCGCTTGATTTCATCATAATACGAGCTTTATGTATATGTCTTTTATCGGTGTGAAAAAACAGAAAAATGTGTTTTTTCATGCCCAGTAGTTTTGATCAAAATACTTTTCTCTCCAATTTTGTTTACGGTTGAGTTTGATGGCATATTGAAGTTTTTGGGAGTTTCCTCTATGTTGCCGATGCACAATAATTTATAGTCATTAGCAGCTTGAACATTGTTTCCTCAGCTTCAGCTACAACTTGCATCATAAATTTAGCAGTACATTTCCTTGCTGATCTTCTCTCCATAGCAAATAAGGGTATAATGTAAAAATATATCAGTCCCATTCTACTTAACATCATTTATAACATAACTATGGTAAGTTTTTACTATCGTACGATTGTTGAAATGCAAGCAGAACAGCTGTTGTTATCCGATTTGGTTGTTCATAGCAAAACAGCTGTTTCTTGTTCGGTTGTTTATGGCTGTACGCGTTTATGCAACGAGTATAATGTTATTAACGATATTGTTATCATTCTCTTTTACTTTTTTAACTTATTTAACTAGAAGATGGGGTAGATAAAGAAGAGGGAGGAAAAGAGGTTAGTTTATTGTAATTTGGTCTCTCAAAAAAGGAACTCACATGATACATTAGGTACATGATAAAAATCATTTTTAAGGGTGAAAATTGGGGGGGTTGCATGATACGTGAGATCGTGCGTTACATGAGTATATACAGTACAAGCAAAGTTTGTTTATTTTTATTTACCCAAGTTAAAAATACATGGTCATTTGATAGTCACATAGCTTATGATTTTTTTTTTTTTTTTTTTGCTATTATTTGCCTAAAATTTCTTAAGTGTTGTTTATAATAGAAATTTGAAGTGAAATATTTCCTTGAAAAGCTTGAGTATAAAGAGTTAACAGAGGAAGGCCATCTTTTTTTTTTGTATCTTTGCTTAAATAATCATTGGCTGGTATGTTTGTCTACTTTTTAACTTAGTTGACCTGTGGTTGTTAAACTATTTACTATTTTAATTTTGTAAATCTGCTGTGCTACATAATTTAAAGGCACACCTATCAGTGAAATGGGCAAACATCTGAGGCTTCAGCACGTGCATATCTTCATGTGTTTTCCTTGATTACTTGACTCCACAAGACTATTGAAACAATCTTTTCTCTGATTGTTTTTAGTATAAACTGATCATATTTTTTTAAAGCTCCAAAGATTATAGGTGTTTTTAAAATGGTAATCCCTTTTTCAGGTGTTCCAGCAATTAGGATCCATCTATTCCTCTTTAGCGCATATGCCAGTTAATGCTTCAACTTGTAGCAATGCTGAATTTTTCAATGGTACCACACATGATGGTGTCATACACCCCCACCCTGGTAGTCTGTTGGTAAGTGTTACTGCATTTTTCTAGACTGACTATGTACTGTACTATGCTATACTGTATTGTACTACTTCCACTGCTTCTTGAAGGTTTGAGCTTTTTCTTCCAAGCTTCCAAATGTAGTTGGCTGTAATAGAATTTAGTTTACTATTTTTTAATCTTTACCAGTGATAGCAGTTAAATTTTGGTTGTCACTTACAGCCAATATATACATCCTTTGCAAATCTCTTAAGGCACTTAATATTAGTTGGTTCTATTACTTTTAAAACAAAAACTTTCTTAACATGTAACTTGTTTGAAAAGGATTAATATGTGCTGTAAGTAATTTATACTGTATTGAAATTGAGTAAAAATAAATGGAAATAAAGTGTAATACAGTAAACCCTCCTTTAAAAGAATATAAAGATGACAAACTTTTTTCCTTTGGAATAAACAGAATAAAAAGAGGAAATATAAAATCAGATTTCACTTATACAACTTACCCGGTAGTTACATATAGCTGTCGTCTTTGACGTCACGGCAGTATTCAAATTTTGCGCTAGCGTTACGAAAGGTGATCCCTCTACCCCCTGCCCTCTATCGGGGTATCGGGAACCGTTCCAAGAACACGTCATTAGTTTTTGCGTGCCGAACCGGTATCTGGTTCTGCTGCTGGTAGTATTTCTCACAATTCGAACTTCTAGTTCCTTTTTTGGTGAAGTACTCGGTTTGTTGTTTTTGCTGGCGCTAGTTATTGCTTGAGCGTTATTCTTAGTTAGACTATTATGTCTGATTCAGGTTCTAGTGGTATCCGGTTTTGCAGCAAAGGCTGCAAAACCAGGCTTGTTAAGCTTAGTTTAGATCCGCACACTTCTTGCTTTTCATGCAGGGGCAAAAATGTTCTGCTGACTTGACTTGTAACAGTGTGAACTACTAACTTTGTCTGACTGGAGTGCTTTGGGAAGTATATGAAGAAGCTAGAGAAAGATAGGATAAGGAAGGCCTCTTCTAGGTCTTCGAGGTCAGGAGGTAGTCAAGAGGTTTTCGTAAACCCTATTAACCCTGCTCCCCCTGTAGTTCCTGTAGTTTTACCTGCCCCGGACACCGTTTCTCCCAATCCTGATACCGTGTCAGTCCTTAATGTGTTTATGTCTTCCATGCAGAAAATGGGAGACAATTTGCAGCGGTTAGTAGACCGCAGTGATAATGCAAGTGTTGTGCCTTGTGTAAGTGTTGTGGAGGAGGTAGCTTCTCGGCCCATTCACGCTCCCAGGTCTAGGCCCCTGTCAGGCTCCCAGGTTCCAGGGAGAAGGCATGCTGAAAGCCGAAAGGAGGTGAGTGGGACCTGCTCCCGAGCAGTTGCCCCCTCAAGCAGTCCTGTTGCCGCTTCCCAGGCTGCTGGCCCTCACCACCGAAAAGGTGAGGAGGCGGATAGTGTCAGTGGCTCCAGTTGGAGTTCCTCCCGCCTAGAGGTTGGCGTTTCGACGACGCTTCTAGACCTTTGAAGAGGTCTCGTCTGCTTTCACCATCGAAGATTCCTAAGAAGAAGGCTCTTCTGGAGGATCCTACCCCTTCCTGTAGCTTTTTGGGCGGAACCGAGAGGCTTTCTTCGTCGGACTCGTCTCATTCGTTTTCAGCTGAGCCCCCTTATAAGACAGTTGCATCTGAGAGGTCTGCTCCTTTGGCGCCAGCGACTCCTGTGACTCCTGTTCCTGTGGCGCCTGCTCCAGCATTCGATGGACCTCAACAGCTAGTGATTGACGGAATCAACGCCCGTTTGGACTCGATTTTACAACTTTTGTCTAAAAGTCAAGTCTCTTCTTTGGCTCCTCCTACGATGCCAGCGGCGCCCACCTCGACTCCTCTTTCAGTCGCCCCGGTAGCGGCCCCGCTTGCGTCTCCGTTGGCGCCACCTTTGGCTGCTGTGCCGATTGCGCCTCCTTTGGCGCCTCCTGTGATACCAGCGGCGCCGCCTCGACTACTCTTTCAGCCGCTCGGTAGCGCGCCGCTTGCGCCTCCATTGGCGCCACCTGTCGTTGTGGTACCGGCGGCTCCTCCTTTGGCGCCACCTTTGGTTGCTGTACCAACTGCACCTCCTTTGGCACCTCCGATGGCTCCTCAACAGGCTCAAACTCTTTCGGTGACACAGCAAGAATATGTCACGAGCCTCCCAGCCCGGTCGTGTAACTCAAGTTTCAGTTCAAGGGACTTGGATGAAGACGTAGTCCAGCTGGACTTGTCCCCAGTATCTGACGAACTCCTCTCGGGCTTAGAGGAGCAGTGTAAGGAGGAGAAGTCTCCGCAACTCTCTTCTTACAAGAAGCTCTTGAAGTTCTTCATTGAGAACTTCCCTGATTCGTTCTCGCCTGCGGCTCCTCCGTCTCCTGGGTCCCAGTACAAGAGGGACAAGGCTTCTGTTTTTCTCCGGACTTTCTGAAACTTGTCCTGTCCGTCTCGGCGAAGAAAGGCCTTAAGAAGATGGATGCTTGGCTGGCTGAGAAGAGGGAAAGTGGAAAGAACGTCTTCTGTCTTCCTCCTTCTCGTCGTTCCTTCCGTAACCGGGGTTGGTACGAGACTGGGGAAATTTTTCCCTGGGTGTGGCTGCCTCCGCACAGGGGACTTCTCCAGTCTCATGGATGCCAGTAGGAGGACCGCACTTAATTCTGCGAAAGGTTTTCTTTACGTCCTCCGAACTGGATCAAGTTTTCAAGAGCGTGTTTTGGACTCTTGAAATAGTGAGCTTCCTGGACTGGGCGATTGCGGCCTTAGCCAGGAAGATTAAGGATTTTAATCTTCCTTCTGAGCTCTTGGATGATGTGGTAGGAGTAGTGGACTGCATTGATAGGGGCATCTGCGACGGTGCAGTAGAACTGGCCTCTTTATTTACGGCAGGGGTTCTCAAAAAGAGGCAACTTTGGTGCTCCTTCTTAGCAAAAGGTGTTTCTTCAAACCAGAAGTCGGCACTCTTGTTTTCTCCTTTGGACAAGGCACATCTTTTTCCGCAAGAGTTGGTTGCTGCAATTTCCCAGGCGTTAGCCCAGAAGTCAACCCAGGATCTTTTGTCGCAGTCTGCCAAGAAAGCGAAAAGACCTGTGCTTTCTACCGCTTCTGTGCGCGGTGTTTCGTCTCCTGCTTTCTCGTTTGGACAGTATAAAGGGAGATCCTCTAGATGTGTTTTTGGCAGTGCCAGAGGAAAAGGCAAAGCCACGCCTAGAACCTCGACAGCCCCTGTGAAGAAATGAACCTTTTGTCCTCCATTCAGCAGTAGGAGCCAGACTGCAAAGGTTCTGGCAAGAGTGGCAACGGATCTCGGCAGACCCTTGGACGATCAAGTTTTAAAGGAAGGATATGCCATCCCCTTCCTTTCCAAACCTCCTTTAGTGGAGGCTCCAGTTTCTTTACAGGCGTGCTCGCACAACTCCATGAAACTAGGCGCCCTTCGCTCAGAAGTCCGAGCCATGCTGGAGAAGGAAGCGATAGAACTGCTTCATGCCCCTCTATCTCCAGGTTTCTACAATCGTCTGTTCCTGGTTACGAAAGCATCAGGGGATGGAGACCCGTACTGGGCGTGAGTATGTTGAATGTCTTCGTTCAGAAGACAAAATTCTCCATGGAGACAACTCAGTCGGTCTTGGCGTCTTTACATCAGGGGGATTGGATGGTTTCTATAGACCTCCAAGACGCTTACTTTCACGTCCCAATACACCCAGATTCAAGGAAGTTCCTGAGGTTCGTCTTCGAGGACAGGTGTATCAGTTCCGTGCCCTCTGCTTCGGTCTGTCGACAGCCCCCGCAAGTTTTCACAAGGGTCCTGTTATCAGTAGCCAGACATCTTCACCTGGAAGGAATTCGAGTTTCTATGTACCTCGACGATTGGCTGCTCAAAGCGGCATTCGAGGAGAGCTGTATGGAGGACCTATCAAAGACTCTTCAATTAGCAAAGTCTCTAGGCCTCATTGTCAACGAGAAGAAGTCTTGCCTTACTCCCAGTCAGCAGATTGTCTATTTGGGAGTGAGTCTGGACTCTCAGACTTTTCAGGCTTTTCTGTCAAGCCAACAGATAGCCTCATGCCTGCAGAAGATCGGCGACTTTCTGCAGAGGAAGATTTGTTCCATGAACGAGTGGATGAGCCTCGTGGGAACCTTAGCTTCAGTGGAGAAGTTTGTAAGACTGGGGCGCTTGAACCTGAGGCCACTGCAGTTTTACCTGCAAGAGAAGTGGCCCAGGAAACAGTTCCCGGACTCCTTCACCTTCGCCATTTCGGAAGAGATAAAGGAGTGCCTCCGTTGGTGGAGGTCAGAAGGAAGGCTGACACAAGGACTTCCTCTTCAGCTTCGAACCCAGACCTAACTCTGTTTTCCGATGCCTCGGACAAGGGCTGGGGAGCGACTATGGGGACAAAAGAAGTTTCGGGCCAGTGGCAAAGAGAAGAGAGAAACTGGCATATCAATCGAAAGGAACTAAAAGCAGTTCACTTAGCCCTGTTGGCCTTTCAACAAGAAGTGGAAGGCAAATGTGTCTTGGTCCAGGCGGACAACACGACCGCTCTGGCATACATTCGGAAGCAGGGGGCACTCACTCGTGGTCCCTCTCACGAGACCTCGAGGAGCTACTAGTTTGGGCGGAGGAGATCGGGACCAGACTAGTGCGAGATTCATTCAAGGGGAGAGAAATGTAGCGGCGGACCTTCTCAGCAGAAAGAACCAGGTCCTGTCCAACGAGTGGACTTTACATCCCCTAGTTTGCGAGGAGCTATGGAAGGTATGGGGACGTCCGCTCATAGATCTCTTTGCAACCGACAAAACGACTCGGCTGCCCCTTTACTGCTCTCCGGTTCCAGACAGCAAAGCGGTTTTCGTGGATGCAATGTTCATGGACTGGTCGGACCTGGATCTTTATGCCTTTCCCCGTTCAAGATCCTGCGGCAAGTCATCTCGAAGTTCTCAAGCCATCGGAACGTAAGGATGACTCTGGTGGCTCCATTCTGGCTGTCCAGGAGTGGTTCCCGGACCTTCTAAACCTCCTGTCAGACTTTCCGAGACTTCTGCCAGAGAGACCAGATTTACTCAGACAGCCGCACTTTCAGAGGTTCCACCAAAACTTGTCCGCTCTTCATCTTGTCGCCTGCAGACTGTCAGGAGACTCATCAGAAAGAGAGGCTTTTCAAGAGAGGCTTCAGAAGCTATCGCGAAGCCAAGAAGAGAATCCTCTGACAATGTTTACCAGGCGAAGTGGACACAGTTTAGGTCCTGGTGTCGAAGAGGAGGCGTGTTTCTTCTTCGACGTCTATAGCCCAGATGGCCGATTTTCTCTTGTTCCTCCACAGAGAGAAAAAGCTTGCTGTGCCTACTATTAAAGGGTATAGAGCCATGTTAGCCTCGGTCTTTCGACATAGGGGTCTTGAAGTGTCTTTGAGTCAAGACCTTTCAAATCTGATTAGATCATTTAATACGTCAAAGAGGGACCAGAAGAGACCAGTGGCGTGGAATCTTGACGTAGTGCTGAGATGGTTACGGTCTCAGTCCTTTGAACCGATGGCGAACATCTCCTTGAAGGATCTCATGAAAAAGACTCTTTTTTTGGTAGCTCTGGCTACAGCCAGGAGAGTAATTGAGCTACATGCGATAGATAAAAGAGTAGGCTTTGCTAAGGGGAAGGCAGTATGTATGTCTACTCTTGGTTTCTTAGCCAAGAACGAAGACCCGTCTAGACCTTGGCCAAGAGAGTTTGAAATTAAGGACCTTTCCCAATTGGTGTGTCCCGAAGAACCCGAGAGGTACCTCTGCCCTGTGAGAGCTCTCAAGTTCTATGTTCAGAGAACGAAGAAGCTCAGAGGTCCCAGTGACCACCTCTGGTGCTCAGTTAGAGATCCTTCTAGGCCTCTCTCTAAAAATGCCCTTTCCTTCTTTTTGAGAAGCCTGATAAAAGAAGCTCATGAGCATTGTGCTGACTCGGAGATGAGTATTCTTAAGGTAAAGAGCAGTTTCGACCTCTGTAGCCTTTAGCAGAAACTTATCTGTGAAAGACTTGGTTAAGTCCACCTTTTGGAGATGCAAGTCAGTGTTTGCATCGCATTACTTAGTGGACGTGCAAACTGTTTTCGAAAAGTGCAGTACGCTGGGGCCCTTTATTGCGAATGACACGGTGTTGGGGGAGGGTGAAAAGGAGTCCGCTCCTTAACTAACATTTTCACCTTGGTGTTGGGGTTGTTGTTTTTTAAGGTTGTCTGGAGATACATGGTGTGGTAGTATCTTCCAGTTTTTAATCTTTGGTATTGGTTTTATGGTAATGTTAGGTGATCCCTCGTTTTGTTGTTCGTCGTACTGTGCCCTGATCAAGGGCATCAGACTTGTCTGTCACGCAGCCATGTTCTCTCACGGCAGGTACTGTTTTTATTGTGTCCGACACACGGATCCCTTTATATCCTCTCGGCACAATATAAAGGCCAGCAGACTACAGAGGCAGTAACCACTGAGTCAGCTACCTTTAAAGGTAAGGAACCTATGTCTAACTTGTTGTAAGTAGATAATTCCAAGAATTTTATTAGCTGCCAGTGCCCCACCTCCTCAAGGTGCCAATCAGCTATATGTAACTACCGGGTAAGTTGTATAAGTGAAAATGACATTTTTATGATAAAATAACGTTTCACTTATACTTACCCGGTAGTTACATAATCATAACCCTCCCTCCTCCCCTCACCTGGGCAGTTGGGCAAAACTTATGGCGTGTTATTGGAACGGTTCCCGATACCCGATAGAGGGCGGAGGGTAGAGGGATCACCTTTAAAGAACGCTAAGCGCTAGTGCGAAATTTGAATACTGCCGTGACGTCAAAGACGACAGCTATATGTAACTACCGGGTAAGTATAAGTGAAACGTTATTTTATCATGAAAATGTCATTTTTACCAATTCTTTCTTTCATTTTGTTAATGATTACAGTTTCATATTCGATGTACTGGTTTTCATATTACTGTATACTAATGTCTTGTATTATTTCACAGGATTGCTTTTATGACCACAGTGAAACAATTCCTCTTAATGTATATTATGGATGCTGTGGGACGCCTGATGAAAAAAGTTTAGGACACTTGTGGAAGCAGCATCGCCCTGCTCTGTTGAACTTCCTGACACACTCTAATATTGGAGCCATGGGTAAGATGTACTGTAGTTTTAATATATTTTATTTTCATTTAATCTTTTTCCTACAGATGTGGTAGAAACTGAATATCTGTCATTAAATAAGTTTTTTAAATTTTGGTGCCATGATAATATGCAAGCAAATAGGAAACATTCTCATTCATTAATATGCTTATTAATTTTTTGAGGTTTCAACTGTTTGATACTAAAAACAATGTGTATGCATGCAGGAAAGTGATACTAAAAATAATGTGTATACATGCAGGAAAATGTTTGATTTCATTCAAATGTTTTAGTTTCAGTCAGTAGTTTACATTTTAATTTTTCATATTTCTGCAGGTTACATAACAGATCAATCCAATGCACCTTTGTCTGGGGCCAAGATTACTGTTAAAGGTTCACCACTTACTGTAACATCTGTTGGTCATGGTGCCTGGTGGCGCCCACTGTCCCCAGGAATGCACACAATCACTGTGCAACTAGAGGGTTATTATGATGAGACTAAGTTGATAAATGTTATGGGAGGTGACACCATATTGTTCAAGCTGAAACGAGATGATCGTGTTATGGGATTGCCTCGCATGGCATTTATTATACTTGCAGGTAGGTTTTATGGGTTAGTAAAGTGAAAAACCACTTTAAAATTCTGGTAATTATGGGATTCACTATAAATCCTTAGTAAGGTCACGCTTATGACAGTGTTAATATCTTTAAGGTTATGTTTAATGTGTAGTTATTATTTACAAGGTTGGGTTTATTGTGCTTTTGTGATTCTTCTTTTTCTCAGCTTAATCTTTATAGGGGTCACTTTGGGGTAGGCCTTGCTTGGCCTTAGAGTAGGGCAGTTTATCTGTGGGATGCTTCTTGGTCATGTTTTAGCATTTCTAGCATTCATTGAATGGCTTATTTCATAATTTATATTGGCAGATGTTTTACTGACAGATGCCCTTTGTGAATCCAACCCTCCCTATACGGGCTTGGGAGATATATAAAGCATAATCATTGCTGATAATAGCAATGCAAAACCTTAAACTAAACTTGGGGTGAGTCTATTCTACAGGCAAATTTCTTCATCACACTCACATTTTTAGGTAAAACATACCTCTGCAAGGCTTCACAGACCAAATTTTTCAAAATCATTTGAACTCTCCTTGCCCTCAGATCCTTTTCTACCATAATTTTTTTTTATTTCAGAAGCAAAGCCAAAGAAAACCCTGATCCATACATACAATAGTAGGGGAGAACGGTGATGGTTCGAACACTTTTTTTTATTATTTTCATCTAGAAGCAAGAGTTTAAGGAGCAGTGATATCCTTGGCATTTCCGTGTGTAGCCTCATCATACTACATTTACAATTGATTGTGGCAAGTCGTATACTTTACTATACTTGAAGCTATTTATCTTCAAATACAAGTTTCCAAAATGTCCGAATCATACCTACCTATGGTGATGATTCAGACAAGAGCATGGGATGAGTGAAAAAGGCAGCTATTGCCAACATGATCATTTTAACCTTGTACACTCTGAAGTACCTTCTCATGTCACATTAAATGGGCCAGGTGCTCGGCCTGTTGAGGCTAGAGCACAAGCCTCCAAGGAGGATAAGATGGCACTTAACCCAACCACCTTGGAATTGTCTCAGGCAGAGTCTCTACCTGATTTAATGGAGACAGGAGCAAAAGTACCAAAAGAGGAGACGTTCCCCCTCATCCTCTCCTCCAGTTAAACATGCATCACTTAGTAGTAGATACGAAGTACTAAACTTGATGAAAGAACCCCAGCCTGAATTTAAACAAATTGACAAGAAAGGGAAACAAAATGACACCAGTAAATCAACAGATAATAAACCAAACCTGTCAAGACCAGTCCTTTCCAAATCATCTCTTGATAATACTCATAAGCAAAAGTAAATGAGAAGGCTTCATTCAAAGGGCCTTCCACCAAGCCCAAAAAATAGTTTCATGTCAATACAGTACTACAATGGTACTGTAGAGGTCTTAGGGCTCGAAGTGAAGAGCTGAAGGTACTGCTCCATGACCATTGCCCAGGTATTGTGTCTCCAGGAAACTAGGCTCGGAAGCAAACAATGTAATCCTGGGTTAAATTACAGCCTATATAATTCTCCACCACCAATCGGAGATAGAGCTAAGGAAGGTGCAGCAATTATTGCGCATAAGTCATTGCAACATTCCTTGCCATCAATTAATTCTCATCTCCAAGCTGTAGCAGTAACTTTCATTTTAGACAAGCAAATTACAGTCTGCTCCATCTGTCTTCCTCCTGATTTGGATTTTACCTATAATGATATTCATTTACTGATCAATCAGCTTCCTACTCCTTTCCTCCTTCTTGGTGATTTTAATGCTCACAACCCCGTATGGGGTGGGAACACGACAGATGCCAAGGGTAGGATGTTGGAGGGTATTATGGATGATCATATCATCACTGTACTCAATAATGGAGCCATGACTTACCATAGTATCTACTCCAGTACTTATTTGGCTATCGATCTGAGGTTTTGCTCATCGAGTGTTCACGTTGATTATGAATGGTCAGTAAATGAATATCCAAATGGGAGTGACCACTTCCCAATTCATATAAAAACAGTTAAGAATCAGCCCTCTAAGTCGCCTCCCAAATGGAAGGTAGATGAAGTAGATTGTAAGAAATTTAGTGAGTCTGTTCTCATGGACAAGAATGTAAAATCATTTCTGTCCATCTCAGAGGCATATAATTACTTCAGTGACACCACCATCAACAGTGCAATTGCCTCTATTCCAACAACAAAAGGGAACAAAACCTGCAGTAGTATGGGAAAGATCACTAGAAAATGTTACAAAAAGTATAAGAGGAGTGGAACTGCCCAAGCCAAAGTTATTTACCAATGTGCTGTGGCCAAGCAAAATAAATATTTTAAAAAAACAAAGAGAGTCATGGATGTACTATATTAATGGTATTAGCTCAAAAACACCGTTCAAAATGATTTTGAAGAAAATTAAAAACTAAATGGCAAGTTTTTCCCTGAACCTCTGCCTACCCTTACGATAAATGGTGACCTAATCACCCAACCAGAGAGGGTCGCAGAAAAATTAGGAGAACATTCCCGAGAATATCGAGTAGTGAGAACTATTCTGTAGATCCAAGACATTAGAAATGCCCAGATTTCTCTTGCTTTAAGTGAAAATAGTTTTGAACCATGTAATGCAAAATTTACAGTGCAGGAACTCAAAGATGCCTTGCCGAATACCAAACCATCAGCCTCTGGTGAAGAGAAAATACTTTATGAAATGCTGAAACATCTCCCAGAAAAGTAAAAGAAATTTCTTTTAGATATAATAAATGAAATATGGGAAACTGGTATTATTCCTAAGAGCTGGAAATTATCATTAATCCTCCCTCTGAAAAAATCACCCAGCAGCTACAGACCAACAGCTCTCACCAGTTGTGTTTGTAAGTTGATGGGAAAGATGATTAACACCAGACTTGTATGGCACTTAGAAAAAAAAAAACTGCTTTCTCCATTCCAGTTTGGCTTTAGGAAAACTAGATCTACTTTAGATCCCTTGCTCAGGCTCTGAAACCAAATACAACAATGGTTTGCTAAACAGAGCCATAGGAGTTTTCTTTGATTTGGAAAAAGCATATGACACCACATGGCATTATGGTTTATAAAAAAATTATAAAAAAGTTATATAAGATTGGCATTAAATGGAAAATTATCAGATTTATAAATTTGTTTTTATCAGAAAGATATATAAAGGTAAGAGTTGGGAATCATGTATCACGACCTTTCTTACAAGATGAGGGAGTTCCTCAGGGTGGTGTCCTTACTGTCACCCTCTTTGCTATTGCCATTAATGGAATACATGTATTAGAAAAGATATCATCACCAGTAAAAGGCTCTTTATTTGTAGATGATTTGGCTCTGTACTGCACAGGATATGATGCAGCATCTACTAGCAGGTTCATGCAAAGAGCCATTGATAAAATAAGCAAGTGGGCTAATGAGCAAGGGTTTCGATTTTCCGAATCTGAAACTGTCGCTGTTCGGTTCTGCAGACGCCGAACTATAGAAACCATTCTAACTCTTACCTTAAATTGAATTATTTTACCTTACTCTGCTAAAGTAAAATTTTTAGGAATGGTCTTTGATGAAAAGTTGACTTGGAATAATATTGACCAGTTGAAAGTGAAAGTATCACTAAATATTTTAAAAGTATGGTTGTATCTAATTTTAATTGGGGTACTGATAAGAAATCATTGTTAAGGCTTTATAATGCAGTATGTTTATCTAAATTAGACTATGGCTGCCAAGTATACTCATCTGCTTCAAAGATTAAATTTAAGGAATTGGATGCTGTGCATATAGGGCTAAGGATCTGCACTGGAGCTCTTAGAACTTCACCCATTGAAAGTATTTATGTAGATTCCCATCAGCTACCGCTGGACTTATGGAGGCACGAGCTAGGTCTGAGACACACCATGCGGCTGAAAAGCTAGAAGGAGAATCCTTCTCTTGAGATCTTGAAACAGTGTGACTCAAGTCTTTTTGGATCTAGATCTTCAGTACCATTTAAAATCAGACAGCTGGGTGAACTGGAGGATGAAAGCATAAAAATGCAGAAGATCCAAGATCCTACAAGTTAACCCTTAAACGCCTGTTGGATGTTTTAAACGTCGTCCAAAATTGTCTGTCGAATGCCGAGTGGACATTGCAAACGTCGACTGAAAATGCTTTTTTTAAATATTCGCGGAAAAATAATTGTAGGCCTAGTTTGCGGAAGATTTCAAATCCTGCGCCTCGGCGGATGCTGGGAGTTCACGGATCCAGCTGTTGTTTTGTTTCTGAGCGTCGCCCAGACGCGCATGCGTGAATTTCCCCCATCTCGCATCAGAGAGCATCAGAGCAGCACCTTGCGGGAGCGATATTTTGACGCAGACGTGTTTTGTTGAACTTTTGCAAGTGCTAGCGTATTCGTGCTGCAACAGAACGTTTGCAGAGATGTCACAAAGGCATCAGGACCGTGAAAGGCGCATACTGCCTGTCGGAAGTGAGCGTGTGAGGTGAGTTTTAGACTGGGATGCTGGAGAAGGACCCAGCATCCAAAGTGAATTTTAACATTCGGTCAACTTTGACTCGACCGAAATGATAGAAAAATGCATCCGTAAGCCATAATTATTACATTCAAGTAACAATCAATCATTTACCTTCATTTTGCAACAAACGGAAAGTCTCTAGCACAATATTTAGAATGTTGGTGAATTTTAAAAAAAAAAATTTTCCTCCGCTCCGCACGCGCGAACTCCGCTGAAAATCTTGTCATTTCTTGCGTCAGCTTGCCGTAATTTTTTCGCCATTCCATATTATTCGTTACATAAAGTGTTATACATCAAAATGTGCGCAATTTCATGTAGAATACAACAATAAATATATCATTCCTTTAGCTCTTCACAGTGTTTTAATATTTACATAAAAATCACGATAACTGACAAAATTTTAACATTCGGTCAACTTTGACTCGACCGAAATGATCGAAAAATGCATCCGTAAGCCATAATTATTACATTCGAGTAACAATCAATCATTTACCTTCATTTTGCAACAAACAGAAAGTCTCTAGCACAATATTTAGAATTTTGGTGAATTTTTGAAAAAATTTTCCTTAAGCTCTCTGCGCGCGAACTCCACTGAAAATCCTGTCATTTCTTGCGTCAGCTTGCCGTAATTTTTCGTCGTTTCATATTATTCATTACATAAAGTGTTATACATCAAAATGTGCGCAATTTCATTTAGAATACAACAAAAAATATATCATTCCTTTAGCTCTTCACAGTTTTTTAATATTTACATCGAAATCACGATAACTGACAAAATTTTAACATTCGGTCAACTTTGATTCGACCGAAATGATCGAAAAACGCATCCGTAAGCCATAATTATTACATTCGAGTAACAATCAATCATTTACCTTCATTTTGCAACAAACGGAAAGTCTCTAGCACATTATTTAGATTTTTGGTGAATTTTTGAAAAAAAAAAAAAAATTTTACTTCACTCTGATCGCACGTACTCCGCTGAAAATCCTAGCATTTCTTGCGTCAGCTTGCCGTAATTTTTTCGCAGTTTCATATTATTCATTACATAAAGTGTTATACATCAAAATGTGAGCAATTTCATGTAGAATACAACAAAAAATATGTCATTCCTTTAGCTCTTCACAGTTTTTTAATATTTTCGCCGAAATCACGATAACTGACAAAATTTTAACATTCGGTCAACTTTGACTCGACCCAAATGATCGAAAAACGCATCCGTAAGCCATAATTATTACATTCGAGTAACAATCAATCATTTACCTTCATTTTGCAACAAACGGAAAGTCTCTAGCACAATATGTAGATTTTTGGTGAATTTTTGAAAAACAAATTTTCCTTTGCTCATGTTCATGACTCCGCTGAAAATCCTGTCATTTCTTGCGTCAGCTTGCTGTAATTTTTTCGCCATTTCATATTATTTGTTACATAAAGTGTTATACATCAAAATGTGCGCAATTTCATGTAGAATACAACAAAAAATATATAATTCCTTTAGCTCTTCACAGTTTTTTTATATTTACATCGAAATAACGATAAATAGAAAAAAATCAACCTTCGGTCAACTTTAACTCGATCGAAATGGTTCAAAAATGCAATTGTAAGCTAAAAAACTTACAGCCTAGTAATATTCAATCAATTTCCTTCATTTTGGCACAATTGGAAAGTCTCTAGCACAATATTTTGATTTTTGGTGAATTTTTGAAAAACTTTTTTTACGTCCGAGCGTTTAATTCATGCATCATTTTGTGATAATATTTTCTCTGTGTTGCTTTAATCGTTTTACAATCTGTTATATACCAAAATCATCGTAATTTAGTGTACAATACAACTAAAAAAATTAACTCATTAGCTTCAACCGTTTTTCCCTTACAGCGATTTGTATACAATTATATACGAGTTTTTTTTTTCGCTGTCATATATTCCAATATTTATATATGATAATGATATTTTTTTTTTATTTCTGATGGTTGCATACTAAACTTCAGGCAATGAGAAAAAAAGGAGCCAAAAATGAACTCTCAATCTTGAAAACTAAGCACGCTGTGATTTTTTGAAAAAACTTTTTTCCGCTTAGGCGCTACCTCTCGGAGGCCGCCGGCATACGGGAGACGTTTTTGAAAATAGGGCTTCGGCATTAAAGGGTTAAACATCCTGCTATCTCTCCATGGTTTATTCCAGCAACAGATGTCTGCATTAAAAAGACAAAGAAGAAAGATCGTCCAGAAGAAGAAGTCAGAAACAAGTTTTTGGAGCATGATGAGAGGCATATAAATGACAGGAAAATATATATTGATGGATCAGAATTGGAAGATGGAGTAGGATGTGCAGTGGTGTGTGAGGGGGGAATCATATAGTAAAAAAGTTATCAGACTCCTCGTCCATATTCACTACTGAAGCAACAGCCATAGTTGGTGCTTTAAATCATGCATCTGATAAGAAATTTAAATCCACAGTAATATATAGTGACTCAAGGAGTGCTTTAGAAGCCCTAAAGAAGTTTAACCCTACCCATCCCTTAATTCAAAAGGCTCAGGAATGTTTTTTTTTTCTTTCTGTTCACCACAAATCAGTAAGTTTAGAAGGGAATGAACTGGCTGATAGTAAAGCAAGAATGCTGCAAGACGTGATTTCTTAACTAATAAGGTGCCACATTTGGATATGCGTCCAGTTATCAGACGATACATTTGTACAACATGGCAGCAGAGATGGATTTCCCCCATTTTATCCACAAATAGGAGGTACAGAAACATTAGAAAAAGTATCGATTTTTGGAGTTCAGGTTTTAATCTTGACAGAAAATTTGAGATCACCCTAACACGGCTTAGGATTGGTCATACCCGCTTCACTCATAGCTATATTTTAGAGGGAGCCTGTGCCCTAATTTGTGCTCACTGTGGTGGTCAGCTATCCACTGAGCACATGCTGGTGCACTGTCCTAAATTCAATCGCCTTAGGGCAAAGTACTTACTAACTGGGAAGACTATTTTAGGAATTTTAAATGATGACGTTGAGGTAGATAACCTTACGGGTTATCTGAAAGAATCTGGTTATTTTAGTGAGATATGATTTGAGTATATTTAAGAAAGATTTTATTCATATTTATTCTTGTGCTAAGTATCTTTTTTAATGTAAAAGTTTAATACATACTTATTTTTTGTTGGTTCTATCTAATATCATTCTTCATTTTTTACGTTCATATTTTAACACTGAATTTTACTAGTATGTCATCATTCACCTATTCATTATCAATCATATCATTAATCTATATATTTCACCTTCATTACGGCACTGGATAATCCTGTTGGGTTCCGGCGCTTGGTCTTCAAGACCTAAATTTCATAACCAACCAACAAAAGAAAAGGGTGCTAGGAAGACGAGTTGAAATTATGGAGGAATTAGGATGCTTGAGGATGATATGAAAATATTAGAAAATGTATTAGAGGAAAGGCTGAGGAAAATGATTAAGATGCCAGGGAGATCAACAACAGAATTAGTCTTTATAAAGGGTACCAGAAGACAAATGATGTTATTCTACCATAGCACCAGATCTAAAGTGAAGACAAGGGCACCTGTATTGGAAGGATTTGGCCTTTGTCAAGGATCAGTGCAGAGAATGGGGCACTTGGAACTGTCTTATACGTATGGCCTGCATATCCATTTTATGAGTAAATTGATATATGGTATTGCCTAGGCAATTTTCTGGTTAATTGAGATGGCAGTCCAGTGTTGGGTATACTTTGCTACATATCACATGGGAGTGATATTTGCTGGATCAGAGAGCAGAAGAAAGTTTTATTCCTCTTGTAGCTTGTATAGATGTTAGTTATAGAGGATAGCGTAAGTAGACCACCTAGCTAAACTTGTAGGGGGGAAGGCAGCTGCTTATATAGGTGACACTCTGAAACTTTTGTTCTCCATTTGGTCTCATTGTATCAGCAATTTTGAAACTATTCAAAACTATGGAAGGCTATCTGGTCAAAAGTCATGAGAAAATTAACTAGTAAGAGTAGTAAAAGTAGAACTCTACACTACCTATATCTTTTTCTTTTAGGTTGCTCAGTAAATGTTATTTTGGCAGTTTCTGTAATTGTATGCAGTGAAGTTGAGTGTAGCTTTATACCAGTATTTCTTATGCTAATTTGCAGGTTCTTTAACATTGCTATGTATGATCTGCTGCCTGTGTGTTGCAACTGTAAGATCACACACACAACGTAGAAAGAAATACGGGTTCCACCAGCTTGCTCAGTCTGTTGATATCTTCAATGACTCTTCTACATCAGAGGATGAATCAAATCTAGTTAATGGAAGTGCTAGGACAAAAGTGAGAAGTAAGTATTCAGATATATTGTGGTGTTGTTAAAGTAAGTACAGTACTTATTGTGAATGTTAATTCAGGTTAATTACATTATTTTGTAGTAAAGGTAATTTTATTCTGCAAACGAAGTTTACTTGAAAATTTGAACATTTTTCTTCTAGAAGAACCTGAAACAAGTGAACCTACTCTTAATTGATGAAATATACTTTTGAGTGTAAGTACTCTACTGTATTTTGAGATTTGAGTGCTGCACGATATCATGAAACGTTCATAAAAAAAAAGACTGTAGCAACTAAAGATATATTTCATGATACAAGATGGAATGGCATTTCATAATGATGTGGAGTCCTTTAAGTCCACCATTTTTATGTTGCATGCTGTATTCGTAAAAACATGAAACCCTTTGCTTTTTACAAAAAAGCTGTGCTTTGTTCCTTTAGGTGTGTACTTCTTAACATATGCTGTGAATGGCACACAAGTACTGTATATTACTGAAAGTCTTTTAATTGTCTCTGCGGTTTTATCTCTGTTTTTTTAACTTTTCATCTATTTCTTTTGCAGTTTTCCCACCTGGCTGGCCATCTGTTTTAAGTTTTCTTAATTATTACATATACAGCTTAAAATAATTCTTGGGGCAACCCCTAATGATGATATACAGTAAACCCCTGTATTCGCGTTCTCACAATTCACGGACTCGCCGATTCGTGGATTTCTCTATGGAACATATATACAAATTATTTGCGGAAAAGTCGCCAATTTGCAGTATTTTTCAGTGAAAAATATTCACTAATTACTGTATTTTCATGACTAAATGCACTTTTTGTAATAAAACTATTAAAATACCCAGGTACCCAGGTGGTGCTCGAGTTGCGATAATTCACTTTACAGTTATTCGATTTTGCAAAGAGTTAAGCAATTAATACCGATATGACAATATTTAGAAAATATTTTTGAATTTCAGGCGGGCTCAGGCAGCAGTGTACAATCAGGCAGCAAGAGAGTCCAAATTACAATAGACTAACTTCTTTTCCTCTATCTTTATCCCATCTCCTAGTTAAAAAAGTAAAAGAGAATGATAAAGTATTGTTAGTAACGTTAAATGTGTACAGCCAGAAACAACCAAACGAGAAACTTTTTTGCTTATACTGTAACCGAATCGGATAACAACAGCTGTTTTGTTTGTATTTCAACCAACATACGTAGTAGACAATTACTGTACTGTAGTTATGTTACAAATGACGTTTAGAATAGGAATGATATATTTTTACATTATACCCTTATTCGCCATGGATAAAAGATGGGCAAGGAAACATACTGCTAAATTTAGGCTGCAAGTTGTAGCTGAAGCTGAGAAAACAATGTTCAAGCTGCGAATGACTATAAATTATTTTGCATTGGCAACATGGATGAAACTCAACCGTAAATAAAATTGGAAAAGTATTTTAATCAAAACTATTGCAATACACTCCCTGAACACCTGAATTATCCCTGGTTACCCACCAGCCCGAACTACTTTTACTCATTAATTGGGTAATTAACTGTCAGCATTACCAACGCTTACAGGAAAATCTTGTCAACATGAGTTACCTGAAACACCGTTGGCAATGCTGCTGCAAGTCCCAGCCGAGCGAGGTCGGGTTCTCCAATTGCTTACCGTTCGCCTTGCTGCATGGATGTTTCCTGCTTCAGGCAATCTTTTGGTTATTACCCCGACCCCCGTATACTGACTTTATTGAAATTGGATAATGACTTGGACTGTATTTTTGCCCTTTTCTCCTGGATTGTTCTTTCGCCTGGCATTGGATTTTTCTCTCCCATCTGGACTTTGGC
This sequence comes from Macrobrachium rosenbergii, assembly GCF_040412425.1. NCBI lineage: Eukaryota > Metazoa > Arthropoda > Malacostraca > Decapoda > Palaemonidae > Macrobrachium > Macrobrachium rosenbergii. Next base: position 23,337,265 of record NC_089769.1, read on the forward strand.
TCGATTTGGACTCGCCATGGATAGTTTGGATAAAAAGACGCCCCCTTTGGATAGCGCAACTGCCTCAACCTTGGCTACAGCTACTGCGACCGAGACTGCTACTGCTGGAGACATTGCAACCCACCGATCGTGCACAGCTTGCAAACGGAGGATGAGTACCCTCAAACATGACAGACATTCAGTTTGTATAGTATGTAGGAAGGTGCAATGTAGCTTAAAATTGAGATGTGATGAATGTAGGTCATGGTCAAAAGATCAGATGGAGGATTATGTTAAACATAGAAAATCTCTAGCTTCCAAGAGCAAATGTAGGGAACCAGCTGTAGAAACTCAGAGTTAGACAAAGAAGCTTTAGAATCGGAATTATTTAGGAAGTTAGAGGATAAATTATCAGCTAGCATGACAGGTTTATTTTCTGGTTTCATGACAAAGTTATATGAATTCAAAGAGCAAAATATGAGTGCTAGGGAAATAGAAACTAACTGTTCTTTTTCAGCTCCACTGCCTGTTCCAGAACCAGCCATAACGGGTGCCGGGGGTCATGGAGAACCGCAAACCTCAAAGGTAGGATCTGCCGGCCCCCAGCGCGGAGCAGGCAGTGTTAGCAGCAGTTTTCCCCCTTTCTTCGGATACTGTAAGTTCAGAGGTAAATTTAGATATAGGATTGATGCAGATGAATAGGGATAGTGAGGTAGCAACGAGTGTGGGAGAGAAGTTGAAGGTGCAGTCTTCATTGGGGGCAGGTGCAATTAAGGTTCCGGGGTCCTTGTTAGAGCCAGCAGCGGTTCTATTTCCGGCTGCAGTCTCCTTGCAACAAAATGTTGCTAAATCTGTTGAGGAGGATTTAGATTTAGTTGTAAGTTTGTCAGGTTCAGGAGGGTTGGAGGATTTCCCTTCCTCTTCAAGAGTTCCTTTTCCTTCTGGGGAAAAAATTTTGTTGGTTGGTGATGGTAATTCATTTGATAGGACATTAAATGTAGCAGAATATAATGCTAATTTATTGGGTCTTTCCAAATGGTATAGGTCATTGGTCAGACACTGTTTTAATATAGGGTTTTCAAATATCCATGATCATGTAATGAAGAATTTTCCGGAATTCACAAATGATGTATTACAAGATTATCAAGGGGGATCGGAGTCTATATTTTCTTTCTCTAAAATCTATGGCCTCTTCTGTAACCTCAGATTTTTCCCTATCCTCTACTGCTTCCAAACCTTCTTCTGCTGCTCTTTCTCAACCTTCCCTTTCAGGCCACCTTTCGGGGAACATTTCGGGTGCTTTATTAGTTCATCCGGCATCTATGCCATTAGCGGGTTTGTCTTCGGTGTCATCTGCCGCGAATCCCATACCTTCTCAGGCTTCCAATCTAGTTGCTGCAGCAGTTGACGGCATGCCTGCCTCAGCGTTTAATGTCACAGTACCGATAGTTTCCACAATCGCCACGGTACCTAAGCTGTCTGGTATTTCGTCTTCGCCTGTTTCTTTGGGTTCGGTACCTCGTAATCTTCTCTTAGAAACCCTTTTGAGTTCAGGGCCAGTTGGGGCGTTCTCTACCTGCCCAACATTGTCAGCAGGAGCGCCAGTGGTAACTCCGAGTGTGGCATCTTCCTTCTTTCTTCCTTCGGTTCCTCCTTTCTCAACTTTTCCGACAGGTTCCTCTGTCCCTCCGGCTAAGGTGGTCTATGTAGGTTCGGGTTTGATTTCGGGTCATCAGGGACCCTTTCCCTCTTCCCTCTTCTTCAAGTAGGGGACCTTCTGTTCCAGATTCCCAGTCTCATGTGGCTCAGCTATATCCAGGTTTGCGTGGTGCGGGTGTTGCAGTCTCTCTGCTCTCAGGAGTGGGCGTTGTCTGCCCAGGTGTGACCGACCCAGGTGTTGCATCATCATCTTTGGAGGGTGCTGGGTTTGTGCAACCTATTTTGGTGACTCCCAATATGTTCGGGACTGATTCGTCAGGGGTCCGTCTTGCGCATCCAGGTGTGTCGTGTTCTGGATCATCAGGTTCAACGTTTGTTAGGGGTCAGTCTGTCTCATTTCTGGTTTCGGCTCGGTCGGACCAATTCGACAAAGAGTGTTCCTGTGAAGAGGAGGATCAGATACCGGAGGCTAGTTTTCCTTCGGCCAATGAGTCTGAGTACAGACGGATGTTGGACTTTATCCAGTTGCTGTATCCACAGTCCAAGGCTCCAGGGGAGCCGATACAGCATAACCAAGCCATGTTCAAGTCGCTTTATGCAACAAAACTGGTGGTAGCACAGTCACCAAAGAATCTAGTCTGATTTGGCAGGGTAACCCTTCTGCGGGTGTTAGGGTGCCGCTGAACGAGTTGGTAGAGGCTCTTCTATCTCGGGTTCCATCATCAAACCGGCTAGTATCTATTTTGGCCAAGGAAGCCAGTATTTTGGAAGACACCTTCCGCAACCAGTCGGAGGCATTGTAATACACTGTGTGGATGCTATCTGGTCTGATGGGGTTCCTCAAACAGGATGGCTATACTCCATCAGACCCGACTCTTTTCGACAACCTCATCACGTCGGTTTCCATGGGGCTTGTACACCAGGCGAATGTTTCCGCAGGATGTACTACGTTCTTCGGGAAGAAGAGGAGGGACTTCTATCTAAACCATCTGCCTCCTCATTTTCCTGACATTCACAAGAGGGGACTGCTGAAGGCTCCATTGGCGCTCAGCAGCAGTTTTTTTTAGAGAGGAAGATGTTTCAGCAATGGTCAACTTTGTGTTGTCTACCTCGGGAGTGGCATCGCAGCAGGTCATGATCAGGATTGCAGCGCAGAGTGCCAGATCTCCGAAGGGGTCTAGAATGTCTTCTCCTTCGAAGCGCTCTCGCTCCACATCTCCAGGAAGTTCTCCAAAGAAAGTACGCTTGTCATCCAAGGTTTCCAGTTCTGCCTCGGATCCGAAACCTTCCAATCGTAAGAAGGATTTTCGGAAATAGGAGACATTCCCTTTGCCCGCACCTGTAGGAGGTTGCCTTGCCCCTTTCTGGGACATCTGGAAGGAGTGGGGCACGGAGAACTGGGTAGTGGAGGTCTTAAGGAAGAGTTACAGAGTCCCTTTTCACTCTTGTCCTCCGCTATGCAATTCACCAGTGCATCTTCCCAGTTACTCCCCTTCTTCCATCAGGGCGTTAGCTTTGGCGGCAGAGATCTGAGCCCTTTTAGAGAAGGGAGCCTTAGAGTCTGCAGGGTTCTACAGCCGGATCTTCGTGGCCCCCAAAGCGGGAGGATCTTGGAGACCTATCATAGATCTCTCGGGTCTCAACAAGTCTGTAACCTTGACATCAGGAATCTCGGAAGTTCCTTCATTTCTCGGGTCCAACTGGAACATTTTAGTTCAAAGTTCTCTGCTTTGGTCTGATCACAGCACCTCAGGTATTCATGAAGGTGATGTCTCCTGTTTCGGACATCATGCATCGTCGGAACTTCCGAATGAGAAGATACCTCGACAACTGGCTGGTTCAAGCTTTGTCAGAAGTCAACGCTCTGCAGGCAAGGGATTTTCTTTTGAACCTATGCCAGAAGTTAGGCATAAGATTCAATTTCAACAAGTTCTCTGTTTCCAACTCAAGTAAAGACGTATAGTACCTGGGAATGACAATTCAGACGCGTCTTTTGAGGGCTTTCCCGACAGAGGAGCAGGTTCTGGTGATTTTAAGCCAGCTGGAAACTTTCATGCCAAACAAAGTTCAACCTGTGAGCTTATGGAAAAGCCTGCTAGGCTGGATGGTCTCCCTATCCCTTCTTGTTCCAGGGTCTCGTCTCTGGATGCGTTCTCTCCAGGTGTGTCTCAGGAATCGCTGAGACTTTCAAGAAGAGAATGCATTAATAATCTGGGATGATTCTTGCCTGAAGGATCTTCAGTGGTGGTCAGAAGAACATCATCTGACCAACAGTGTAAGATTGGACTCCCCCCTTCCAGACGTACATTGGTATACAGATGCCTCAGATCAGGGTTGGGGTGCAACCCTATAGGAATCTCAGGCTCAGGGCCTTTGGAGGGATTTGGATCGGGAGGAGTCTATAAATCACAGGGGATTAAGAGCAGTCGAGGAGACTCTTTAAGTTGCTTTGCAGAACAGGTAAGCAACAAGACCGTAGCATTGTTCTGCGACAATGTTACAGCAGTATCATATCTCAAAAAGGAGGGAGGAACAAGATCACAGGTGCTGAACAATGTAGCAGAGAGAGTTCTCCGTTGGTGCGAAGAATACACAGTTTCACTTATTCCCCAATTCGTGTCGGGAAAGCTCAATGTCTTGGCGGATGCTCTGAGTCGGTCAGAGGAAGTTCTTGGAGGGGGATGAACATTAGTGCAAGACGAGGTGCAACTGCTGCTCAAGAGATGGCCAGCGACGGTAGACCTATTCGCCACCAGGGTGAACCATCGCCTTCCAGTCTACTTCTCCCCAGTAGCGGATCCCATGTCCTGCGGGACAGACGCAATGTTGCACTAATGGGACAACTTACAAGTTTATGCATTTCCTCCCTTTGGGATGATACAGTAAGTCCTAGCAAAACTCAGGAGTTGCAAGAACACTTAAATGACCTTGGTTTGCCCAATCTGGCCCCAGAGACCTTGGTTTCAGGACTTCCTGGACCTGTTGACAGAAGTTCCGGTATTCCTCCCAGAGAGGAGAGATTTACTCAAACAGCCGCACTTCCACCATTTCCACCGGAACTTCCACGTGCTGAAGCTAGCTGCGTGGAAACTGTCCAGTGAGCAGCCCGTCATGCGGGACTCTCTAAAGCAGTGGCTAGACAACTGTCTTTCTGCTTAAGGAGTTCAACCAGGAAGTTATACCAGGCCTGGTGGGTAATGATCGTGGATGGTGCCGAAAACAAGGGCAGTGTATTTTGCACCCGTCAGTTGCAAAAGTAGCAGGCTTCCTGCTATTTTTAAGGAGAGACAAGAGACTTTCTTACTCTACAATTGCTGGGTACAGGTCAATGCTGAGCAGTACGTTCTGCTTTCACCTTCCGGAACTCTCAACCAGCAAGATTCTTCATGATCTGTCAAGATCTTTTAAAATAGAGTGCCCAATTCTTCTGCTTCGGGCACCCTCGTGGGATTTAGCAGTGGTGTTAAATTTCTTAAGATTAGCAGCCTTCGAACCTTTAGAGTCTCTGCCCCTAAGGCAATTAACTAAGAAAGTTCTATTTTTAATTGCGCTGGCTACGGCCAAGAGAATCGGAGAAATTCAGGCGTTATCCAGGACAGTCTCCTTCTCGGGGAAAGATATTTTTCTTTCTTACCTACCAGAATTCGTGGCAAAGTCTGAATCTGAAGCAAATCCTTTGCCAAGGGCATTCAAGGTCATATCCTTAGAAGGCTTTGTAGCAAATCCTTTGCCAAGGGCATTCAAGGTCATATCCTTAGAAGGCTTTGTAGGAGAAGACATTTCCAAGATGCTATTATGTCCAGTTAGGGCTTTAAAAGTCTGTGTCTCAGACCGAGAAACTTTTGCCTTGCCTGAGAACGTTATTCATTTCTCATAAATGCCCTTCGCATTTGATCTCCAAGAACGCAATCAGTTTCTTTCTTCGGGAGGTTATCCAGGAAGTGTTGGAAGGCTCTTCATCAACTTCGGAACCCTCGACTTCGTTTGCGTGTCCGAGGGCGCCTAGTATTGGAGGAGGAACGGCGACATCTTTGGCCTACCTTAGAAATTATTCGGTGTCGGCAATTTTAGAAGCGGTCACTTGGAAGTCGGTGTCGGTCTTCACTACCTTTTACCTTGGGCATTCAGTTTTCGTTGGAGAAGGGTTACTCGCTGGGTCCTTTCGTGGCGGCCAACACGATCTTGTAAATGCATGATAAGGTCGTGGGGAAAGTTAGGTATTCAGGCTAGTCTATGAATTTGGAATTCTCCATTGATCAGGATCCATAAGGGGAGCATTAGGCAGGACATTAGTACGATGAAACTAGGCTGAGCCAGGTTAATAGATCTTTTCCCCAAAACCTCCCCTTCTGCACAGTTGTCAGCTGCAACATATGGCAAAGAACCTGAAGAGACTGCACATTCAACTTCTCCTCCATACATGTGAGGCTATAATGGCCACATGGGAGGTTCATCGTACCCCTCCATACATGAGAGTGCTTTGATTAGCCACATGGGAGGTTCATCGTACCCCTCCATACACGAGAATGCTTTGATTAGCCACATGGGAGGTTCGTCATTCTCCGCTACTCATGGGAGGCTGTGATTAGCCACATGGTAGGTTGGTTTTTTGCTACTCTCTATCCATGAGGAGGTTTGAATACCACGAGAGGTAGCTTGACTCAGACAGTACCGAGACTTGAGACTGACGTCGAGGGTACTCTCTCTACAGGCATCCTCTCCTGCCGAGTGGTTAACCAGGTGAGGATACATGCATATAGGCAGAGTAGGTGAATAATGAGTTACCTGCCTTCCCGTTTGGCTGGTCGGGCTGAATTAGATTGATTCCACCTCCTTAAAATTTTGTTAATCGGGCTAATTCAGGTGTTCAGGGAGTGTATTGCAATATGAAGTTTTCATAACAAAACTAATATTTTAATACTTACCTGAACACCTGAATGATTCCCACCCTCCTCCCCACTTCAACACTATTGGGGAACCCGGCCTCGCTCGGCTGGGACTTACAGAGCGTTGCCAACAGTGTTTCAGGTAACTCATTTTGACAAGATTTTCCTGTAAGCATTGGTAATGCTGACAGTTAATTACCCAATTAATGGGTAAAAGTTGTGGGGATGTAGTTCGGGCTGGTGGGTAACCAGGGTTAATTCAGGTGTTCAGGTAAGTATAACAATATTAGTTTTATTATGAAAACTTCATACTGGGCATGAAAGAACATATATTACTGCTGTTTTCACGCCGATGAAAGATAAATACATAAAGCTCGTATTATGATGAAATCAAGTGAAAATAGCAAACGGAATCCCTATTTAATTTACATAAAACAAACATGCATCAAATGGCCAACGCCATTTACAAACGGAAAAACTGGCTAAATTAATTTCACAACGAGATGCATTTAAGTTGTATTTCAGCTTTAAAAACACTTCATATAACGAAAAGTAACCTTACCCCATATAAATAAAGTATCTAGAGATTCATTTACGCAAACTAGAAGCAAGAAAAGCACTCTGAACTGAGTTTAAATACTGACCACGTAATCGATTTCTAACCAGAACAGTGATCGCTATGATCACAATTTATATACCAAAAGCAGTATAAGAATATGTACAATATTATTGGATACAGTGAAGTAAAGCATAACATTTTAAAAGATCCATGGAAAAGAATATTCGTTGTGTTGATGTTTGTATAACACGATATTAATATGTGAATATAGAGTACAGTGCAATGTAGGTTAGGCTGCCATATATATATACGATATACCATAGTGTAAGCTAAGCTCATTCTTGTTTGTTATTCAATTTCTCTTTGTATTGAATTATCACAAGTCAGTCTGCATGAACCTCCAGAATTAGCTGATGGTAATCATTACTATACCGTAGTGTAGGCTAGGCTGCTATATATGTATGCATGGTACTGAATATCCTAGTGTAGGCTAGGCTATACAGTATTCGAGATATGTTTTTTCCAACAGATGATGGGTTTTTTGGAACCTAAACCCATTGTAAATAGGATAATACCTATATAAGCATTTTTTTTTTTTTTTTTTTGTGTTTGAACTGTCAAAATAGGCAGTTCTAAGTGTTTTTAGAAGGGTTTTAAGTATTCGGAGATTTTAGCTATTCGCGGGTGGGTATGGTACGCATCCCCACGAATACGGGGGGTTTACTGTACAGTAATAATGTGAACTGGTGTCCTTAAATGCGTAAAGTAAAACGATTGGCTGAGCATTAAATTGAAAGCATGAATGTATTTGCATTCTGAATATACAGTACAACCTTACATTAGTGGATGGTGTGGAGGTCTGACCACTCATAAATGCAGGAAATTCATTAATGCTGTAAGACCTAGCCTACAATATCATATGGCCTATACTGCCTACGAGACCTCTCCTGTCTTTGCTTGTACTTCCTGTGTGTTTCTAACTCTAAAATACAAATAAAATAAGTTATAACAAAATAAAAAGGAAAATTATAAGTTTCTCTCCTTAAGTCACCTTAATTTGTATCTTGTACTCATCTAACTGCAAGGTCCCCTTCTGTGAGTGTATACCACTCAGAATGGTATGGGGAGACTCAAGGATATGTTTTGCTTCTTTAGGGAATAGTTAATGACAACTCTAACGAATAGTATTTATTAATAACAAAAGCTAATAATGTGTTTTTGTTCCAAGACAGAAATTGTCTTTGAGTTTTTATTTGATTGTATTAAATTTTTGTTATCTGTGCAATGGTAATTAGAATGTGTATTTTAAGAGACCAAAAATTGATATGTTTACATCCAAGGGTGGGATTTGTTATTTGTCATTGAAACCAGTTGATCATAGCCCATATATTAAACGTGTACACTTGACCTTCACTTTATAAGATGCACCATGAATTTTCCCAACCCCTTTCTTTATAGAAAAAGTGTGATATTCTAGAAATAAGTTATATACTGTACTTTGTATCCAAGACTTATGTATGTACTGCCAAACTTCATAAACAATATCCATTAGAAAATATGATGCAAAGGTCTACACTATGATGAATTAAGTAGTCATTATTGATAAAAATATGCCACCACAGAAATTTTCAGTCTTCCGTGGCTTACTCTTGCAACAAAAAAAAAAAGCCATGCATTCAAGTAATTGTGTCCAATTTTTGAGTTGGTCACACTTACTTGACCCATGAATGATTAATGAATAAGCCACATGACCCAGTTCTATGCAGAGAATGCAGGTCAACCCTAAGGTGTCAGACTTGAACCAGCAATGAATGCCAAGTTTTTTGTATAAATCAGTCAAGAAAATTATTAGAATTTTAACATTTCATATTTTAGGAACTGTAATTTACTAAAGAAAATTTAAATTTACGTATTAAAGACAAACCATTAAGGCCATCCCTATGGGAATCTATTTTGCCATGGTGGTATCTAGTTGAAATACCTAATAATAAGAATAATAATAGTAATAATAATAATAATTATTATTATTATTATTATTTTCCTGTCAATAGTAGAGGGGAAACAATTTATCTGAATTTCATTTTTTTTTTTTTTTTTTTTTCAGAGAAGCGTGTAAGCAGCAGACCGTACCATGATTTGGTATCTAGTTCTTCTGATGAAGAAGAGTTCTTTATAAAATCATCATACATAAAGAAAAAACCGATTCAATAATATTTTTACTCTGCTTATATGTTGGTGATATCCTATATGTAATTATTTACTTTTCATAGATAATGAATGCTTTATATGTTGGTGATATCCTATATGTAGTTATTTACTTTTCATAGATGATGAAGATGCCTTAAAGATACTTGTTGTGATGCTGATTTTTATGAATTAATGTTAAAATGCTGTAAATGTTTATTGTGATGTTGGATAGTGGTTTTGTTGAGAGTTTTATTTTTCTTAACTTTCATGTAGTGACATTCTTATACTGTGCTGTGAAGAGTTGTGATTTCGTATATGGTAAAAGGCCTGATGCATGGTAACTGGACAATTCTGTCCAGTTTTTGCAAGAAAAATGGTTCACAGCATTCTACTGTTATCTAGAGACATCTTAGATATATTAAAATGAAGATACTAAGTTCAAGAAGTCCAAAAAAGCATAATTTACGTTGAATTTACTAAATATAAACTTAGTTCTTCATGCTTTGACCAGAAAATAGCTAGAATTAATATTTTTCTTAGATTAACATGGTTTCTATTCAGTTTATGAGTGATTGTATTTCTTTTTAACCCTGTAACAAATTCATTTTGTTTGGAGGCATTTCTTAATTTGGGACTGTATTTTTTATCTAGGCAACAAGCAAATGAAAAGTATAGTATTGCAATACACTCCCTGAACACCTGAATTAGCCCTGGTCCCCTACCAGCCCGAACTACATCCCCATAGCTTTCACCCACTAAGTGGGTAATTAACTGTTACCGTTAGCAACACTTACAGGAAAATCTTGTCAAATGAGTTACCTGAAGTACCATTGGCAATGCTGCTGCAAGTCCCGACCGAGTGAGGCCGAGATCCCCAATTGCTTTTTGTTCACCATGCTGTGTGGGTGTCCCACATCAGGCGAACTTTTGGTCATGAAGCCCGACCCCCATTTAAAGAATTTGGACATCAGATTACGATTTGGACTGTTTTCAACGCCTTTTCTCCTGGATTGATATTTTATTGACTGGATTTGGAACTTCTCTCCCAGTTTTGACTTTGGGATCGGTACTTTGGACTCGATTGGATAAGTCAAACAAGAAGACGCCGCCGTCTGCTTGCGCCAATGCTTCCACTTCGTTTACACCTTCGATGACAGAGCCTTCTACTGCTGTCCAACAGGGAACAGCCGGTACCCACTTGGAGAAGCCTCTTAGGGAGAATGTCCCCCCGCCTCTCTCTCTCTCTCTCTCATCCATATCGAGAATGCAGTTTTAGTCTGGAGTGATTATTGCTTGTCGGATCTTCTATGATAGTCAGAAGAAGTGCATCTGACATCCGGAAGGTCTATTGTCTCCCCTCTTCCCGACGTTCATCTGTACTCAGATACCTCATATCAAGGTTGGGGAGCAACCTTGGAGGAACCCAGTCTTCGGGCCTCTGGAGGGATCGGGAACGAGAGGAGTCATAATCTTCAGGAACTCAGGGCTGTAAAGGAAGCCCGCAGGTGTTTCTCAGTCCTAGTGCGTAACAGAGTAGTGGGTCTGCTTTACGACATCGTAACTGCCGTTTCGTATCTGAGAACTCGGGGAACAAGATCTATAGAACTTTAGAGGTGTATGCTTTCCGCCATTCGGTCTCATTCATCAGGTAATCAGGAATTGTGGGAGTGTCAAGACGTCTATGACTCTAGCTCCTTGCTGGCCCTAACGCCCTTAGTTTCCAGAACTAATGCTCCTTTGGAAGTTCCGATGTTCCTTCTCATGTGGAAGATCTAGACAACCGCATTTTCACCATTATCATCCAAACTCTTGCGTGATGAACCTAGTTGCAGTCGACTGCCGAGCAAACAGCTAGACAGACCGGACTCTCTAAAGCTATGTCTAGACAGTGTTTCTTTCAGCATGAGAAAGTCAACCCGTAAGCTTTACCAGGGCAGCTGGACATGTGGAAGTCTGTGTCATAAGGAAGGTAATTCCATCTTTAGGCCTGCCATAACCAAATTAGCTGATTTTCTCTTATTCCTTTGGAAAGTCAAGATTCTTTCGTTTTCAGCTATTGCTGGCTACCGCTCAACACTTAGCAGTACATTTTTCCATCTTCCAGAAAATTTCTAGTAGTAAGATGATCTATGATTTATTACATTCCTTTAAGTTTAATGTCCGGCCTTGCTGACTCGGGCTCCTTCATGAGATTTGTCGGAAGTTCTAATGGTAATACAACTGATTAGGTTTTTCTTTCTTTCAGCTTTAGCTGCGGCTAGAAAGGTGGACGAGCTTCGGGAAGTTTTCTAAGCTGGTTACCTAGGCGGAAAATGATATGTATTTCTCTTCTTCTGGAATTCGTGACGAAGACAGAGTCGGAGGCTAAAACTCTGCCTCGTTCATTTAAGGTTCTTTATCTGCAAGTGTTCGGTTCTGGCGATCCAGCGGGGATGTCTTTATGTCCGGTGCGAATATTAAAGTCTATATATCAAAAGTTGAGAAACTCCGTCTGCTTCTGTGTACACTTCCTGTCTCCGCGGAATTCTCCCCATCCGCTGTTAAAGAATGCGATTAGTTACTTTTGGAGAGAGGGTTCCTGGTTCATAACCGCTCACTCCGCAAACAAAGTTGCGGGCACACTACACGATTCTCATGTGGTGCAAGCTTTATGCCCTTGAATACAATTTAATTTTGACTTTACATTATATTAGGATTTAACAGTTTTTTTCATTTAATTCAGCACCCTTTCCCCCCCCAAAAAAAAATCCAGGTGTTACGTAATATTTCTAATTTCTTTTATTGCTGGTGATTTCCCAGGCTTCCCAGGGTTTGTCCTCGTCGCCTTCGGCTCTGTATTTCCCCAACTGAACAGTATTCAGAGTATGTCCACTTCATCTTCCTTTCTAAGGAATTGTTCAGTGTCTTCTCTTCTGGAGGCAGTTTACTTGGGAGTCCATCTCAGTGTTTTCCTCCTTTACTTAAGAGACGTTCAATTCGCCGGAGCGCATATAGCAGCGAAGTCTCCTATCTAGGGTGCGTTCATTTAGCTGAGGTGGTATTCTCTTAGTGCGAGTGCTCGGAAGGTTATTCTCTTAGTCCACGTGTAACGGCGAAGTCTATTATCTAGGGTGCAGTCATTTAGCTAAGGTGGTATTCATGTAGTGCGGTGGTTCTTAAGTTAACCAGATAGAGGAATTCCTTTTAGGCTTAGAATCTTAAGCAACAGTGATAATATAATCACATGAACTTAGGTTTAGTACGTTTTAAGTATCCTAGTCTTTGATAGTTTCCCTACGAGTCCAAGGGGGTGCTCTCGTAGGGTAGCCTAGGCTCTTTCGTCGGCACTGAGATACTTCTTCGCTAGTCAGTTGTCGGCCTTTGCCGCAACCTGCAGGGCGGAGGGTCAACGGCTCAGCACACTACTTCATTCCCTCCATACATGGTAGGCTCTGAATAGCCACTTGGGAGGTTCATCATTCTCCTCCTTACATGAGAGTTATTCTCTTAGTCCATGTGTAGCGGCTAACTCTATTATCGAGGGTGCGTTCATTTAGCTGAAGGGGGTATTCTCTTAGTGCGGAGGTTCTTAGAGGCGGCCACTTGGAAGTCGGTGTCAGTTTTCACGACTTTCTACCTCAGAGACATTCAGTTTTCTTCGGAGAAGAGTTACTCGCTAGGTCCCTTTGTGGCGACCAACTCAATCTTATAATTATGTAGTAATGTCAAGGGTGGGTGGGGGGGAGGGGTACTTTAGGTGATGAATTGATGAATGTAGTCTAAGGCACTTAGGATTCTCTGTTGGTCGGGATTCACAGTGAGAGTATTAAGCTTGGCGTTAGTACTGTGAAGTTAGGCACATCCAGTGGACAGGTTTGGTTTCTTCAACCTCTTCTGCGCAGACATCGGCGGCAAAGAACTCGAAGATCCTACGCACTCAACTTTTCCTCCATACATAAGAGGCTACAATAGCCACATGGGAGGTTCATCGTACCCCTCCATGCATGCGAGTGCTTTGATTAGCCACATGGGAAGTTCGTCGTTCTCCGCTACTCATGGGAGGCTGTGATTAGTCACATGGTAGGTTGGCTTTTTGCTACTCTCTATCCAAGAGGAGGTTTGAATACCACATGAGAGGTAGCTCGACTCAGACAGTACTTAGACATGAGACTGACGTCTTGGGTACTCTCTCTACAGGCATCCTCACCTGCCAAGTGATATAACCAGGTGAGGATACATTGATTTATACAGAGTAGGTGAGTAATGAGTTACCTGCTCTCCCTGTTGGCAGGTCGGGCTGAATTAGATTGATCCCACCTCCTTAAAATTTTGTTAATTGGGCTAATTCAGGTGTATAGGAGTGTATTGCAATATGAAGTTTTCATAAGAAAACTAATATTGTAATATTTGCCTGAACACCTGAATGATTCCCACCCTCCTCCCCACTTCAATTTGAATAGTGAATAACACAATTGGGGATCTCAGCCTCATTTGGCTGGGACTTGCAGCAGTGTAGCCAACGGTACTTCAGGTAACTCATTTGACAAGATTTTCCTGTAAGCGTTGGTAACTCTGACAGTTAATTACCCACTTATGGGTAAAATCTATAGGGATGTATTTTGGGCTGGTAGGTGACCAGGGCTAATTCAGGTGCTCAGGTAAGTATTACAATATTAGTTTTATTATGAAAACTTCATTTTAATTTGTAAAGATGAAGTATCCTAACCACATTACCTTGGTCATTACAGAAGAAACTGATCTGATAAATCAGAAATATTATATGGTAATTTTTTTTATGCCTATTACGTTACTATATACAAAAGCACAGCTCTCTCTCTCTCTGCTTTTTTTTCCTTATAAATTACAATTCATTAGACATACCTTGCATTGATTATAAAGAGCAATTAATTGCATTCAGAACTTATACACATAGTAAAATGCCATGTTTTCATTTTATGAAGGCTCAGAGAGGGAGAATGCCACTCAACTTGTTGACAGATCCAAACTCAAAATGGGTTGAACAGAGGTAAGATAGGCTGTTCATGGCCCCATTGACAAAGTTAATGTACGGACAAGTTGGAATAATCCAAAAATGATAAAATAGTTATTTACAAATTAACCAGGGAACACTGTTTTGAGGAGTTCAAAGCTTACTGTGATTAATTTTAATTGGGAAGATAATTTGTTTTCACATTTATGTTAAGGGTTTTTTCAGGAAGTGCAAGCTTTTTGTATTGGTAGCGTGCACAAAAAGCTTAATGTAGCAAATTCGATGGATATTTTTAGTATGCTTTTATGTTTTTGTGTATTAGCATTTTTGTTTAAAAGGTTTTGACTAAGTTAAAAAATATTTTGGCATTTTTATTTAAAGAATTTTAGCTAAATTTAACCAAGGTAGCAATCTCGAGCATTTGAAAAATCATGAAATGTAAGCGAATCTTTATTTTCCTTTTAGACTTACTTGTTCTTGGCAGAAAAGTAAGTTACCTTTGGTCTCTGCTGTTCCATGGGAAGGTATGCATTTATGAGTGAGTTATTGATAATGTACTAATGTCCAAAGTCATATTTAAAGTGCTTTACTGCATAAGTTAGTCCAGCCATATGAGGGCTGATTTTTTTTTATACAGCTCAGCTGTCTAGTATACTACTTTTCATGATAAAAGGACATAAGTTAAATGGCTTATAAATTATTGTGGAAGCAAAGTAATGAGATGCTCATATTTTATGAGGTAAATACTCACGTCCAATCCCGTGAAGGGGAGATCTGACATATAGCGCCAATGCTGTATACTGTACTGTATAAAGTGTATAAAAACAACAAAGGATTTGTATCTGTAGTAATTGTCTTGTGTTGTGATTTCACATATGGTAAATGGTCTCACACATAATTGAAAGAGTTTTTTCCTCGTTGTTTGTACAAAAGTTTGCTTCACAGCACTTTAATACAATCTTGAAACATCCTAGATCTTAGTTTCCACGATAAGGTGTATTCAAGCTATTTTAGTGTTACAACAACAGCTATTTAGCGCAACTAGTTGTCTGTACTGAATTTTGTTTTACAGTTTGTTTGTGAATGGTTTTTTTTTTATCAGATTCTCTACATCATACTGACATTCTATCATATTTATTTTGATTGTTGGGAGTTGTTCATATTTCTTAAAATCACCTAGTTAAAAATATTTTACAAAATGTGTTAATGTAATGGTGTATTTTTATAGTGACTAGTTACAACAGATGTAAAATATATAAAGAGGCAAGATTTGAACAAACATATTGGAGAATAAACAAACTGAACTTAAGAAACATTGTGCATATATAGTATCATTTTTATTTTTATTACATTAAATATGTATACTGTAGTTCATATTTCTTTGCATTTGTAAGTATACTGTATAATCCACCCTCACCATATGCAAGGATTCTATATATTTGCTCTGGTAAAAAAAAAAAAAAAGCATTTAGTGCAGATGTTTGTGGAATCACCAACATTGTCTTTTGTTCTATGATAAAAAATTTAGTTGAATAACAGGTTGAATATGCCTGTTCTTTGAGTGATTCTCCATCATTACTGAAACTTTAGTAGATGGGGAGTCTGGAATAATGAAACTGATGCTAACCAGTTCTAACAGATTCAACCGATTGCTGGATTGGTGTTTTCATTTCATAGAAGAGGGCCACATACGGAAAGTAGTATAGTCTCATCTTCAAATCGGGCTTGCAAGTTTGGCTCATAATTATTTGATGAACATCGTGTTTAGCCCATATGGAAGCCAGATGCAAGTGTATTAAAATTTCTGAAATTATCTCACAAACTGGGGAGCTGATAGACCAACCTTGACATTGCTTAATAAAGTAACTTTTGTACCTGTTTTACACTATGGATCATGAGACTCAGAAAATGCCATGGAGCTTTTAAATCTTCCCCAAACTCTTCTGTCCAAGTTGAAAGTTGTGAACTACAAATCTTCATTTTTTAGTAAAAAGTAAATGCAAGAGATTGACCAACAAAAACGTTTACATCAAAGAAATTTAACTTACACTGTATATATATAATATATATATATATATATATATATATATATATATATATATATATATATATATATATATATATATATATATATATATATATATATATATATATATATATATATATCTGACTATATATATATATATCGAATAGGTCTCTCAGGTATATATACCCACTGGGCCATACAAGTCTAAAAGAAGTCGGAACCTGAGAGCAACTGCACCCAAGGAATTACCTGGGCAAGTAACTGCTTGCATACCATATAGTTTTTCCCAACTTCCCGACTCAGCAATGACCCAATGGACAACATTTCATTCGAATTATCCCTTCTGAGTGAATAAGATAGAAATCATCAACACACAATCACGTATGGCCCAGTGGGTAGCGCCCTTGCTTTCCACCTGAGAGACCTGGGTTCGATCCCGACGTGAGTCAGAAATTTATTTCTGTTCCACACGTGATTGTGTGTTGATGATTTCTATATATATATATATATATACATACATACTGTATATGAATTTCCTCCAGTAACAATACCTCCTCCTTGGACTGTACATAAGATATGGCTACTCTTTTCTGGCCTGTGGATATTTGCTGAGTAGTCACATGATCCAGTCACCTCAAGTGCAGACTAGAGTTACACTAACAGTAAAACATATTTTGTGCGATTGTCCAAAATATAATCGCCAGCTTTGAAAAGCAAATCCGTAGAAGAAATTTGTCATTTTCCATGTTCGGTTAATTCCATTTTAAAATTTTTAAAGAGCTATATTTAATAAATAAAATCTAAACTTTATCATAAATACTGTACGTACAAAGCCTTCAGGCACACCCTGTGAGAGCAAAGTAAATTAGATCAGTGGTCTGAATCAACCACTTAATAATTAAGGAATACCCATCATCACTCAATCCACGAGTGCAGAGTGGTAACGCGTAAACATGTTCTGTGACTTTTCTCAAAACTAACAAGCATAAAATGTTGTCAGAATCATTAAGTTGGGCTGCCATTAAGTTTCAGAAGTTTCAGTACAGTATATTAAGAGTTTATTTATAATAAACTCTTCAATGCAGCATGTGAGAGTTGGTAGTTTTGATGCAGTTTGGTTAAACTACTTAATAATATAAGTGAAAATAACACTTGTTGCATTTAGTCCACTTTTTAGTGGTTAAATTGCTTATGCTCAATAGTAACCTTCATCAGGAAGTCATTCTAACAATGACACCAGCACACTGTTTTAGGCTGTTGCAGCCTTAATAGGATTTTACTCAGCTTTGAGTAATTTTTTAAATTGCTAAGCTTGTAAACGTGTTAGCTTTACATGTATGATGCAGACCATTAAGATTTACAGTTTTTTTTTTTTTTTTTGTCATGTACTACATATATGTAACCAAATATTTTTACATTAACAGTATTTCCAAAGTACAGCTCACCAGATTCTACTTTTTAGTGTCCTAAGCTTGAATACTTGTTAAATAAGAAATATTGGAGTAATCTTACTTTCGATATAGTTATATTTATTGGTAACTGGTTTGACAAATATATAATGGACTAGTGAGATGGTGCACACTATGCTGCATGGGGCAGGAGGGCAGTTGAAGGATTCCTTGTTTAAATGTGGCTGCCATTTGTGAACTGGGTCCTTCATCGCACCACATATGATTTTTCTACAGTGCTTACACAATGATACAGAATGGCGCACTGAAAATTACATTGTTAAACAACTATTATAGGGTTTGCAGAAGAGTGGCTGTGTCATGTCTCCCCTACCTACCCTTCCCCCACCCAGGGTGGACAAACAGGTTTGTAGGAGGAGGGTGGATGTGTCATGTCTCCCCTACCCCTCCTGATCCCCTACCTTCCCGGGGCAGACAAACAAGAAAGATCCACTTGGCTTGTATTATGATAGATGGCATTAGAATATCTTGATCATAATTTCAAACCAAAATACTTCCTCATTGTACAATAATTATAACAAAAGTTTGTGTAATTATACAATTTTTTTAAGTATATGAGATGGAAACCCTTGTAGAGCTATTTGTTTGAAAAAATTTATGTGGAAAACTTCAGTTCCACAATCTTTCCATCATGTCTTCTTTGAAAGGGATTCAATAAGTAGATGTAATCAGTCCTCCTGTATCATTTTTGTTTTCCTGTTGATGACGTCCAGGGTAAAACGAAGTTGAGTAATGTGCATGAAAGTGTTTGTATTGGCTGAGTTATCAACCCTGCAGACAATTACTCTATTTTGTTAATTCTATATTTTTCATGAGAAACTTTAGTATTTGTAAAGAAACACAAATCATACTTAACATGCAGACGAAGATAAAATTCAGAAGTGAAAAGCCACCAAGTATGACTTGATAAGAATGATTTTTTACTGCCTTTTATATTTTACTATCGTGTGTCCATCTCCCTTTACCTCTTTTGCGAGTTTTTTTTTGGTTGTTATGTAGCAAAATTAAAAATATTTGTCTTTGTTCTGTAATATACAGTTATACTGGATAGAAAATAGCCTAAAGTTTGTATTACTGTGTATGTAGAATTGGTACTTAGATATGCCTGGTAAAGCATTACATGAGTCTTGAAGTTACTAGGTTTCAGATACAATAACAGTTTAATACAAAAATTGATTTGAGATTATTATATGTAATAAATATCAAGACAGGTGTGAAGATATATATATATATATATATATAGTGGTTCCTCAGAATACCAATGATTTATTATTCGTATTTTTGTTATACAAAGTAAAATTTTAGACAAATTTTGTTTCTGTGTACGAACTAAAAATTCGATTTATGAGCCATTTGGTGGAAAATGGCACGCAGCCAGCTGGGATTGAGGGAGGAGAGACAGGATCCCCTTGAGGAAACTGGAATGATCACAGTAGGCAAAGGTTTAACAAAATCAGTTTTATTCACATTTTGCAAGGATAATCAAAGGAATCGATAGTGCGTCTGTGTGCAAGCATGTTAGAGAAGGAGAGTAATCAGCGTCCAGCAAACGTGAAAACAATTCCTCACACTTGTATGATTGTCGACGTGTTTTTTACACTTGGGTTTTGAGTGCAAGAAGGAGATTAATTATGCCACGACACATCAGCTTTTACTGTTGGCAAATGGCAGAATTTAAAATTATAATCCAATAAACATGAGGATTTTGCAAACAAGTACTGTAATAAGTAAGAATGCAAGAAAAGGAGAGAGAGATCAAATAACTTTTCACGAAGTCGTTTAAACAAACAATCCAAGGTGTGCAGAAGCTGAACACAGCACCAGTGTGTTTCATGATGTGGTCATGAGTTACTTTTATAGTGCTAAAAATCGCAAAAAGCAAGTGTCACTCGATAGGTATTTTACCTTAATGAAGAAGTGATTCGTGCAAATCAAGCAAGTGAAAAAAAGGGTGAATTTTAATGAAAGAGAAAAATTATACAGCTGGAAGTCGGTGGGAAGCAGACCCCTGTCTCCCACCCAACAACCCACCACCATCCCCTCCCTACTGTCTCACTCATTCAAGGAAGACTTGATTTTTTTATTGTTACTGTATTGCATTGGATTGTTATTATATTGTGTCATTGTGTTAAGTTATGAAATTCCCCTTTTATTTTTTTGATGTGAGTTACTACTGCTTTTATGTACATATAGTAATGTTATTAGTCGTCTCCTCTCCTCAAAAGTATAAATGTTCCCTGCCTGTATCTCAAGTCAGCTGTGTGTCACCACGGTGACATGTGATGATTGTGTTCATCCTTTATGTTGAATTTTATTGTGAAATGCTTTATTCTTTTATTTATTTTCTTGAGTATGGTTATCATTAAACTATATATTGTCCTTGTGCTTAAAATAAGTTTATTAAAGTTGGTACAAAGGGTGGGTATGGGGGAAATTCATGAGTGTGGGATGAATTAATTAAATTCCCATTATTCCTTGTGGGAATATTCAGATTGATATACAAACATTTTGATATACAAATTGGAATTTGGAATTAATTAAATTCATATACTGAGGAGCCACTGTATCTATAATCACAGAAGTCGACTGTTGAGAAATAACATAGTAATTTTCCTACATTTGAAGTATTGGTACCTAGGTATGTATTAAATGTATGGTTTCCATCAACCTCTTAGTTTACCGGAGGCTGTCAACATTTTATGCACACAATTTTATTAAGTCAGTGTGTGATTAAAGGATAATTACAAAAATACTTTCAACAGGTATTCAGCGTGTTCTTAGACGTAAGACTTGTGTTTATTTTTCTATTCTGTACTAAAAAAATGTTTGCTGTAAATTAGGGAAATTTTCAGGCCAATAGTGATGATGACGTGATGATTGATGTGGGTGTAAAGGTTTTAACTGTTTGAATACCTTTGCATCTTTTATATTTAACATTTTAAGTTGTTTTTACAATAAAAGTCCTGCCACTTCAAATTTTGTAGGCATCATGCAGCTAAAGTTGTTACTGTAGATAGAAATTTCATTTATATTGCTCTTCTTACCACTGGTATCAAGCCCCTTCCACATGAGGGGCATATGCATGGCGGGCAGACACTGTTACCAATTTTGTGGGTGGATGGCGATCACTAGTGTAGATGATGTCATAGATGAGGAAACCACAGGCAAACCATCAAAGTGTCCGTGCCTGTTGTTGAGGCACTGCACCTGACTAGGGACCATGTTGCCTGACACAGCTCTGACTGCACTCTGCCCAGTGTGTGGTCAAAGTCATAAGTTCACCTGCCTGTGCCTACTGCCTCCCTTGGCCTGTTTGAGCAAATCTGAGTGCCCATCATGTGGAAGGGGCATCAGGAATGCTGAGTTTTGTGCAGCATAAATGCTAGTTACATAATTCAAGATGAGCTTAATTATGATATTTTTTGGTGAATATAGAAGCCCAATTTATAAATAATAGATGCTTATCCATAATATGTAGTGCATTACTTGAAACAGCATAAATCATTCCCTCCATGTGAGTGTGTGCCTTATTTTAAAAAATACTTTGTCTTCTGATTGTGATAAATTTTTTTTTTTTTTTTTTTTTCTTACAAGAAGCTTATTTCAAAGGCAGATGACGACCATATTATGCAATGTGGCTGATTTAGAATTTCTCGTGAAAAGACTTCAAGCAACATACTGTATTTCTTTTGTTAACTGTGTCTGCCACAACCAAGTGGAATATAGTTCTGACTTTTAAGTTTTCCTTTTGTTAGTAATTTTAAAAATTAGGTTTTCTTTTTATGTTAGTATATTTCACTATTTCAATTAGTAATACATTCATTGAAGTCAGATGTGTTAGGTACAAACTAGAAAAGTTGTGAAATAAATTTGTTTCTGTAGTTTTCAGAGCTCTTGATTATTGAATTGAGTAACTCTATAGGAAACAGAAAAGGAAAAATATGGGATAATGAATAGTAAGGTAAACTGCCTCCATATAAATAAACAGTGACTGAATAAACAGAGGAAACCAAAGCAGAGTTATAAACAGAATTTATAAGGAGAGGATGAAAAAAGTAGTTTCTGATGAAAAAACTACATATTTCAGTATAAATCTTTATGTAATTTTCAAGATAAGTCATATGCCATTTTAAACATTACTTTTTCTCCTGCCTTAGTCAATTCTGTCTGTAAATTTGCTTTGCCTATTTTTTGTATGGTCTTACTCGAATACTTTACCTATTATTTTGCAAATAAATTTGTTCACGTATGCAACATCTCTGTGGGCTATGCTTAGATTTTTATAATACTACACACAATAATGTGATAATATAGGAAACTGTGTCTAGTTCTTTATTAAATTCCCATCTTTTTCTTTTTGGCACACTATGAAAGTATCAATTACAGCACTAATTTCTAAAGGAAATATAACGGGAAATGAAGACATTAGAAACAATTGGACAGTTTAGCACCACTTGATTTTGTTGATGTTTGTAGATATGTAAACTGTAAGGGAAGATGAATGACAAAGTTGTGGAATTTTACAAATGTCTCATTTTCATTCACAAATATAAATTTATACAAAATTGAGATGCATTTCAGTAAAAACCATTTTCTTATCCTTCATGTTTTACATGCCTTGGGAATCTGATATTTGTTCCCACATGATATACAGACCATCGGTCCTTTACATTAGGGATTACTTACGGTGAAGCTGGAAACGGCCGTTAACCTCTTGAACAAGGTGGTTAGGCAGTAAACAAGGTGGTTAGGCAGTAACTGATGTCAGGCAGGTGGGAATACCCGCCTGCCCGGATGTAAACATTCTAGCTTGCTTTTGGCCTGACTGTCGTTAAGCTCTTTTTTCCCAGTGGGATCTTTTTTGTATTTTTGTGTATATATTGTGTGTTTGATATTTATTAACACATAAACCCACGACTTGAGATAGCGCGTGCGTGTCTTGGGATTAATGGCCAGGGGCGTAATCATTGACTAAGGCATAAGTTCGCTCCCCAATAATTGGGCCTCACTCCCTCTGTGTCAAAGGCAAGACTGCATCCCTATTCTGACTTGTGTTGAATGCTGCTCTTTACTGCCTGCACTGTGGAAGAGTTGTCAGGAGGGAACTTCGGAGGAGGGTTGCTGGGCATCGTTGGTAAGTTTCGCTTCCACAGCACCCTTAGTAGCCTCTCCTTCCTTGTCTCTCTCCCTATAGATTTCTTCTTCTGTCTCTCCTTCACCCTCTTTGCTCGCTTGTTGGGTGAAGGTGGGGGGGGGGGCCTCTTCTCAGGGGCCTCCTCTCGCTTCGCAGGGCAGTTCCCCTTGGAGCAATACGAGTCTCCCTCTACAAATCATCTTTGCTTTTTTCGTTCAGGTTGACAGTGATCATGATAGGTGCAGCAGTAGTTGGCTGGATATCTCACTTTTGGATATCTTATCCAACTCTGTGCCCCGTCGATGTGGATCTATCACTATCATTCGCTAGCTCTCATTTATGCTGTGGCACTGCCTCTGGCGTATCTGTGGTCCCATTTTCTCCTGCTGTGCCTCCTATTTTGACTGCTCCTGTTACCTCGGCATCCATTCATGGATCATTTCCTCCTGGTCTCCTGCTGCAGCTGCCCTGATCGCTCCTGATGCTGCTAATGTCATTCCTGTAGCTCCTGCCTCGGCTGTCCTGATCGCGCCCGTTGCCACTCCTGATATTCGTGTCTTGGGCCACTACTCCCCCTCGGTATGGAACCACCTTGACGTGGTGAAGGGGCTCTTGAACCCCAGGAATTTGTTCCCGGGTTTGAGTCCAAGAGTCTCATATATTATTACACATTACTTTGGACTAAATTTGTGGAAGTTCCACTTTTGCTGAAATTTATTAGGCCTGTTAAATACAAAAAGATATCATAGCTGGGACTGGCTTTATATTCGAAGCTAAATGGTGAGAACTGTGGTAGGATCATCAACTACCTGATAATGTTCAGACCTGAGAGATATCAGATTGATATCTCAAGGGCGGAACTCTTTTGCAGGGCTGGGCCATGGATTCCAGGGGGGTCTGGCCCTAGGGATAGGACTTTTGGCATTCTATCCGGATTGCCCATAATATGATTAGGGTGGGGATGATTGTATTCTTGTACAGGCAGTCCCCGGTTATTGGCGGGGTTCCGTTCCCGACAGCGTGATGATAGCCGAAAATCGGCGATAATAGCACTGATTCCTGGTTATCAGCGCCGATAATCAGTTATCTGCGCCGATAACCAGTGATCAGCGCCACCGATATCTGGCAATCAGCGCCAGTAACCGGTTATCAGCGATGATAACTGGGAATCGGTGTCGAAAATCTGGCTATCGTTATCGCTAGGTAAGCGCCGTAAAACCGGATCGCCGATAACTGATGCTGCTGATAACCGGGGACTGCCTGTAATACTCTCGGTCCTAGCAAGCAGGTTTGGCTTACACTTGGGCCACTCTCATCGTATTGTGCCATCCCCTGTGGGGTAGGGTAGGGGTGGACATTTGGGAGTCGGCTCTCACTTGTGCCATTAGTGGAAGTATAAACCCCATGAAAGGCTAATGATATATTCTTAGAGTTTTCAGGTTTATTATTTTTTTATTTTGTTTTTTCTTTCTATTCAATATTTATGAATAGTAACAATAAAGAATCGAGTACCCCTGGGTCCTCTGATGATACTGTTTTGGCAAAGATGATGACCTCGGCACCCACCTTGGAGATTGAAAATTCTCCAAATGTTGATGACCCATGCGAGAAAAAGGATATCCCTGCAAAAGAAGGACCTGGCATTGTTACAATGAAACCATCCTCCTTTGAGCCAGATGTTTTTGTGCCTGTCTCCCTATCAAAATAAGCAACAAAAAATTGTTCAAACTTTTCAACTATGGGCCCTTTGGAGCATAAAAGAATAAACAAAAGAAAATATAGACCTGACTCAACCTTGGTTCACCTTGATTCCCTTTTTGGAGAATCAAACTGGTCAAGGTTTTTTAATTTACAAGCCGACCAAGAAATACCCTTATTAAAATTGGAAAATTACTTGTTGAACCGATGTCCAACACGAGATGAGCATAAGACAAATTAAAAAGGGGGATGGTTGGTTGAAACAACAACCAGAATCCAGTCAGAACATTATCAAAACATTAAAAACATAGAGAACATAAATATAAGCGTTACAAGGCATGATACCATGAACAGTGTACAAGGCACAGTGATATTACCAAATCTACAAGAAGAAATACAAAACAAATCAGTGTTTCTAGATTCATTACAAAAAAGCTAAAGCAATGTTGAAGACTGCAAACTATATGAGGTCCCAAGCAGGAAAGACTAAATAAATCTATCAAAATAGCAAAAATAAAGTTCAGTGGCCAAAACATTCCCTTGAAAATTAAAATATTGGGATTAAACAGGGACTAAAACCTTATATTCCCAAACCCATGCAATGCAAGAACTGTTGCAAATGTGGCCATACAGCCATTAAATGCAGAAATTTTCCCAGATGTGCCTATTGCAGTTTGCAAGAACATAAAACACGGTAGGACTGTGGCCACCCAAAATGCATAAATTGTGGCCTAGAACATCATGCCCGATCTAAATCGCGCATTCTATATTTACAATACCGAACTTAAATTACGGTACTACAAGAACGAACTGGAATGTCGATCAGGGAAGCAAAGTTAGAACTAAAAGTGAGAGGACTGAATGACCCAGTTAAGAAATTTATGTATGCAGATACATCAAAATCAAACAATATCCAAACTGAAGTGAATGACAATAATAATAAAGAAATATCACTAAAAACAATACATGATCAAAAGAACTCTTTTATGGAGATTTCATACAACAATGACATTATCACAGCTGACAATAGATTTACCTCCTTACCAGAAATAGCTACGAATATTGACATATGGAAAGACAATGAAGAATTAAAAAAACAAGAATGTGACAAAACGGATAACACACCTCGGAAGAGGCAACTAGATAAGACCCCACCTAATTCCACCAAACAAAACTGTAAAAGATAAACAAACTAATGAACAAAAAGATACATGTGGTTGTAGTAAATGCTTTGTAGCAATGTGCCACAAAAATAAAACCATAACTAAAGAAAGCCTAACCAACACCATAAGAAATTTCATGAGGTGTAGGAATAACGAAAAAACAAACATCAAATCTCATGAAGAAGGTTGCTTGTATATTGAACATTTAGAATATTACAAAGAAAAACATATCAGTGTTGTAGATAATATTCTAAAAAAAATCAAAATAGAAAAATTAAATCAAGATAGTAAAAATGTAATAGTCAATGAAAGTCAAATTAAAACGACAAAAAATTAATCAAGACCTACAAAAATACAAATTAACTTATAACAAATTAAAAAAAAAAGTCAGCTTAATTAATTTAAGAGTGATTTGACCACTCATATTATACCATTCAATCGATATAATTCAATGAAACATAAATGGATTATTAACACGAATGTACTTAGGAGAAATCTGTGAGAGGTGCTAAAGAAAGAGCAGGAAGACTAAGTATTGCTGATGAAGCGACCCGCTTATAAAGCGGCGTGCGGACGCCGGTGTATAAGCAGACGACAGTACAAAATTTACAAGTGACCCGAGGTCAAACTATTTCTCTACACAAAACAGGACACGTACATATAGAAAACATGATGGTTAACAATAGCTGGTTGGACACAAAAAATACTCTGACACATATACTATGTACAAGGGCAAATGAACAGGTAATAAATATACAAATCACAATAATGATAATAAGGTTGTGTACGCGCGACCTCGGGTCAGCTGTGAAGGCACCATAGAAAACGGGATGTTTATCATAGAGAACCCGTTGAGCGGGGACTTTACAATACTGCCCCCCGCAAGACGTAGGTAACATCTGATCAAAGCAGGTATCTGCTGGGGCGGTGGAGGGGGCCGCGCCTTCTTGATGCCAGCTAGGGGGGTGTGTTCAACTTCTCTGGTGCCCTGCGGGTGGGAGTGTTGGGTTGTTCTCCTGCCCGGACCCAGGGCCTTCCGGGGGCGCCCACGAAGTTTTCTTGCGGGCGGGGCAGCCTGAGGGGGACGCCACCTCCTGCGGGGGGCTTTGGGAAGTGCCCCCGACGTCTTCCTCCAGGAATGCGGGATTGAGGCGGTCTACTGACACCCAGTCGTCCTTCCCTTGGACGGCCACCCAGAATGCCTTCTTGTTTCTGTCCAGTACAAGGAAAGGTCCCCTGTAGGGCCTGGTTAAGGGTGGGCGTACGGCATCGTTCCTGATGAAGACGTGGGTGGTGGAGGATGGACCAGGGGGCATGAAGGGGGACGTCTTGTCAGTATATGTCCACCAGCACGGGGCGAACTTCCCAACCCTGTCGCGGAGTCTCTGCGTTGTTAACCCTTAAACACCAACTGGACATATCGTACGTCAACTAAAATTGTTTATCGGGTGCCGAGTGGACGTACAGTATGTCGACTACAAAAAGTTTTTATAAATATTTGCGGAAAAATAGTTATAGGCCTAGTTTGCGAAAGATTTTAAATCACGCGCCTTGAGGGATGCTGGGAGTTCACGGATCACGCTGTTGTTTTGTTTACAAGCGTATCCAGCCGCGCATGCGCGAATTTCTTTCTTCACGCACTACTGAGCATCAGTGACGCATCTCAGAAATTCTTTCGTCACTTTGTCGTAACTTTTGCACCGTTTTATATTAGCCGTTACATAAAGTTTTATATATGAAAATGTGCGCAATTTCATGTAGAATACAAAAAACAACCAATGGTTGTAGCTTTTATAAATTTTGAAATATTTTCATATAAATCACGATAAGTGCCAAAATTTCAACCTATGGTCAACTTTGACTCGACCGAAATGGTCGAAAAACGCAGTTGTAAGCTAAAACTCTTACATTCTAGTAATATTCAATTATTTACCTTCATTTCAACAAATTGGAAGTCTCTAGCACAATATTTCGATTTATGGTGAATTTTTTAAAAAACTTTTTCCTTACATCCGCGCGGTAACTCGGCCGAAAATCTCAGAAATTCTTTCGTCACTTTGTCGTAATTTTTGCACCATTTTATGTTAGCCATTACATAAAGTTTTATATATGGAAATGTGTGCAATTTCATGTAAAATACAACAAAAACAACCCATGGTTGTAGCTTTTATAAGTATTGAAATATTTTCATATAAAAAACGATGTGCCAAAATTTCAACCTTCGGTCAAATTTGACTCGACCGAAATGGTCGAAAAACGCAGTTGTAAGCTAAAACTCTTACATTCTAGTAATATTCAATCATTTACCTTTATTTTTCAACAAATTGGAAGTCTCTAGCACAATATTTCGATTTATGGTGAATTTTTGAAAAAAACTTTTTCCTTACGTCCGCGCGGTAACTCGGCCGAAAATCTCAGAAATTATTTCGTCACATTGTCGTAATTTTTGCACCATTTTATATTAGTCGTTACATAAAGTTCTATATATGTAAATGTGCGCAATTTCATGTAGGTAGAATACAACAAAAAACAACCCATGGTTGTAGCTTTTATCAGATTTGAAATATTTTCATATAAATCACGATAAGTGCCAAAATTTCAACCTTCGGTTAACTTTGACTCGACCGAAATGGTCGAAAAACGCAATTGTAAGCTAAAGCTCTTACATTCTAGTAATATTCAATCATTTACCTTCATTTTGCAACAAATTGGAAGTCTCTAGCACAATATTTCGATTTATGGTGAATTTTTGAAAAAAAAAAAACTTTTTCCTTATGTCCGCGCGCGGTAACTCGGCCGAAAATCTCTGAAATTCTTTCGTCACTTTGTCGTAATGTTTGCACAGTTTTATATTAGGTTATTACATAAAGTTTTATATATGAAAATGTGCTCAATTTCATGTAAAATACAACAAAAAACAACCTATGGTTGTAGCTTTTATCAGTTTTGAAATATATTTTCATATAAATCACGATAAGTGCCAAAATTTCAACCTTCGGTCAACTCTGACTCGACCGAAATGGTCGAAAAACGCAATTGTAAGCTAAAACTCTTACATTCTAGTAATGTTCAATCATTTACCTTCATTTTGCAACAAATTGGAAGTCTCTAGCACAATATTTTGATTTATGGTGAATTTTTGAAAAAAATTTTTCCTTACGTCCGCGCGCGGTAACTCGGCCGAAAATCTCAGAAATTCGTCACTTTGTCGTAATGTTTGCACCGTTTTATATTAGCCGTTACATAAAGTTTTATATATGAAAATGTGCGCAATTTCATGTAGAATACAAAAAAATATAACTCATGGTTGTAGCTTTTATAAGTTTTGAAATATTTTCATATAAATCACGATAAGTGCCAAAATTTCAACCTTTGGTGAACTTTGACTCGACTGAAATGGTCGAAAAACGCAATTGTAAGCTAAAACTCTTACATTCTAGTAATGTTCAATCATTTACCTTCATTTTGCAACAAATTGGAAGTCTCTAGCACAATATTTCTATTTATGGTGAATTTTTGAAAAAAAAAAAAACTTTTTCCTTACGTCCGCGCGCGGTAACTAGGCCGAAAATCTCAGAAATTCTTTCGTCACCTTGTCGTAATGTTTGCACAGTTTTATATTAGCCGTTACATAGTTTTATATATGAAAATGTGCGCAATTTCATGTAGAATACAACAAAATATAACTCATGGTTGTAGCTTGTATAAGTTTTGAAATATTTTCATATAAATCACGATGTGCCAAAATTTCAACCTTTGGTGAACTTTGACTCGACCGAAATGGTCGAAAAACGCAATTGTAAGCTAAAACTCTTACATTCTAGTAACATTCAATCATTTACCTTCATTTTGCAACAAACAGGAAGTCTCTAGCACAATATTTCGATTTATGGTGAATTTAAAAAAAAAACTTTTTCCTTATGTCCGCGCGCGGTAACTCGGCCGAAAATCTCGGAATTTCTTTAATCACCTTTGTCGTAATTTTCGTACCGTTTTATATTAGGCCTTACATAAAGTGTTATACATGAAAATGTGCGCAATATCATGTAGAATACAACAAAAAATAACTCATGGTTGTAGCTTTTATCAGTTTTGAAATATTTTCATATAAATCACGATAAACAGAAAAAATTCGACCTTCAGTCAACTTTAACTCGACCGAAATGGTCGAAAACTGCAATTGTAAGCTAAAACACTGACAGTCTAGTAATATTCAATCAATTACCTTCATTTTGCAACAAACGGGAAGTCTCTAGCACAATATTTCGATTTATGGTGAATTTTAGAAAAAAACTTTTTACGTCCGCGCATTACGAATTCATGCACCATTTTGTGATAATATTTTCTGTGTTGCTTTGATCGTTTTACAATTTGTTATATACCAAAATCATCGCAATTTAGTGTACAATACAACGAAAAAAAAATAACTCATTAGCTTTAACCGTTTTGCTCACAGCGCGATTTGTATACAATTATATATGAAATTTTTTTCACGCTGTCATATATTCCAATATTTATATATGATAATGATATTTTTTTCATTTCTGATGGCTGCACACTAAACCTCAGGCAATGACAAAAAAAGGAGCCAAAAATGAACTCTTAATCTTAAAAACTAAGCATGCTGTGATTTTTTGAAAAAAACTTTTTTTCCGCTTCGGCACTAACTCCCGAATGCCGCCGGCATACGACAGACACTTTTGTAAATAGAGGCTCGGCATTTAAGGGTTAAGTTGTCCCGGTCCTCTGTGTTGTTAAGTTGTCCCAGTCCTCCGTGATGAGTTCCCCCAGGACTATGAGGGACTCCCCGAAAACCTTTTCTGCTGCGGACAGGTCTCTGGGGGCAGACCTCAGCCCGAGGAGGACCAAGGGCAGCTGGTACTTCCAGTTGTCAGCGATGCAACAAGCCATGAGGGACGCCTTCAGGGACCTGTGGAACCTCTCCACCATTCCATTGGCTGTGGGGTTGTAGGCGGTGGTGGTGTGGTAAGTGGTCCCCAGCAGGTGTGCCAGGGCGGTCCACAGCTCGGAGAGGAGGGCTGGGCCCCTGTCCGTAGTTATATGGTCTGGGACACCAAACCAGCTGATCCGGCTGGAGAGGAGGGCCTCTGTGCACGCACTGGAGGTGGCTTCTTCCATGGGCGTCGCTTCAGGCCACCTGGTGGAGCAGTCGACGACTGTCAGAAGGTATCTGGTTCCTCTTGATGGGGGAAGAGGACCCACTACGTTGACGTGGATGTGCCCGAAACGTCTCCCCGGCTGCGAAAAGTCGCCCACCCCCTATTCGGTGTGCCGCCCTACTTTGCTGGCCTGGCACTGTATGCACTGCCTTGCCCAGGCCATTGCGTCCTTCCTTATGCCATGCCAGACGAACTTCTCCGCCAGTAGCCTGGCCATCATCCTGCCGGAGGGCTGGGACAGTTCGTGGACGACGTCGAAGACCAGCCGACGACAGGAGGCGGGCACCAGTGGGCGGGGGTGGCCAGTGCTTATGTCACTCAGCAGTGTTGGGCCCCCAGGGGCGAGGGGCATGTCCTTCCACTTCAGCGACGTGATGGCGGTGCAGTAAGCTGGAATCTCTGGGTCGGCAGCTTGTTCCCAGGCGAGGTCCTCGTAGTCGATCCCCAGCTGCACTGCGTCGGTTTCAATCCTTGAGAAGGCGTCGGCTACTGGGTTCTTCCTGCCGGGGAGGTACTTGATGGTGCAGGTGAACTCCGCGAGGTGCCGCTGCTGCCTGGAGGACCATGCATCCCCCCGCTTTGTGAAGGCGTGGACCGGCAGCTGGTGGTCCGTCCAAACTGTGAAGGGTGTACCTTCCAGGAGGAATTTGAAGTGGCGTACCACCTGGTACACTGCGAGGAGTTCCCTGTCAAAGGTGCTGTAGCGGGACTCAGTTGGGCTGGGCTTCCTGCTGAAGAAGGAGATGGGCTGAGGGGCTCCGTTGATGACCTGTTCCAGGACAGCCCCACAGGCAACATTGCTGGCATCCGTTGTTAGCTGGAGGGGGGCACTGGGGTCCTGGTGGACCAAAGCTGTTGCCTTGGCAAGGCGGCCTTCGTCAGGGAGAAGGCCCGTTGCTGGTCGGGGCCCCACACTAAGGTCTTCGGGTGGCCCTTGAGGATCTCCGTCAGGGGGGCCATGGTGTGCGCAACCCCCGGGATGAACCTCCTGTAGTAGTTGACCATCCCGAGGAATTATTGTACGGCTTTGACGGAGGTAGGGGTGGGGAACCTGATGACGGCCTTGACTTTCGGTGCAACTGGGCGGACGCCTCCCAGGGCTATCTCATGGCCCAGGAATTCCACCTTATCAACGCCGAAGGTGCACTTATTGAACCCGACGACGAGGCCACTCTCCTGCAGGCGCTGCAGGACCTTCCGGACGTGCCAAAGGTGTTCCTTGTGGGACCTGGAAAAAATTAGGAAATCATTGACGTAGCAGATGCAGAAGTTCAAGTCCCCCAGGATGCTGTCCATCAGTCTCTGAAAGGTTGCCCCTGCGTTCATCAGGCCGAAGGTGGAGAAGGCGAAGATGTAGGACCCAAAGGGCGTGATGATGGTGGTTTTGGGGATGTCTTCTGGAGCTACTGGTACCTGGAAATGTGATTTTAAGAGATCTAGTTTTGAAAATATTTTGGCCCCGTGGAAGGAGGCTGTCAGGTCTTGCATTTTTGGTAGAGGGTAGTGGTCGGGCTCTGTAGCGAGGTTGAGCCGTACGTAGTTGCTGCAGGGTTTCCAGGAGTTGTCCGTTTTCTGCACCATGTGAAGGGGGGAGGCCCATGGGCTGGGGGCCTTCCTGTATATGCCCATACGCTCCATCTTGGCAAAGGCCTTCTTGGCCTCCTGAAGGCGCTATGGGGGAAGCCTCTGGAACTTTGCGTGCGTCGGGGGCCCCTGTCTTGATGTGATGATATATCTCATGTTTGGCAAAGCTCAGGTTTGAATACCTCTGGGAATTCCTTCAGGAGGGAGGCGTACTGGTAGGGAGCGACGGAACAGACTGTGGGCACCCTGGGGCCTGGTGACAGGGGCAGGGACTGGCAGGACTTGGTGTCCAGCAGGCGCTTGCGGCCGACATCAACTGCCAATCCGAAATGGGCGAGGAAGTCCGCACCCGGGAGCGGGGTCCTAACGTCTGCGACGAAGTTCCACTTGTATCTCCGGCCCAGGATGGAGACCGACAGGAGCCTGGTGCCGTAGGAGAGGATGGGGGACCCATTGGTGGCCGTCAGGGAGGCAGCCAGGTCCGGCTGGCGTCTGTGGTCCTCTCTGGAAGGTGGGAACACTGACCGCATTGCCCCAGTGTTGATCAGCATCATCCTGCCGGAGATAGTGTCACGGATGTAGAAGCCTACTGGTGCGGGGTTCCTGGGTGTTTTGGATGCTGCTGCCTGTGAGGGTGGCCGCCGCCTCCCCTGTTTTTTGGATGGGTGAAAAGGCAGGGGGCTTTGCAATTCCGGGCCTCTTTACCAAACCTCTGGTGGTAGTAGCAAAGCCCCGGCCTTTCCTACTTCCTGTGGTGGGGTGGCCGCCTCCTGGCGACGACGTTGATACACTCTGTGGTGGGGTCCTCTGGCTGGAGGCATTTGATGAGGTGTGCGGGCGTGGGTGCCCGCTTCGCCGCCCTTGTGGAGTCCGTCAGCTGCAGGGTGTAGGGCTCCGTGATTTGTCCACGGACCTCTGGGAGTAGCTGCCGCAGGAGGATTTCCCTCAACAGGCTAATCTCTTTGTGCCTGCCGCTGCTGTCCATCTCGGGGAGGAGGAGGAGGTCCTGGGAGGCATGCCACGTCTTCAAGAGGTTCATGTCCTGTCGGGGGTTGATGGCAAGGTCAAGGGTGTGGGCGGCCCTCTCGGAGACCGGCAGAGAGCAGGTCTCGACAAGAGTGGCCTTTAATTTCTGGAAGGTGGCAGGGCTTGTGGTTGACGTCACCCACGGGGCGACCTTCCTGTATATCTCCTCCAGTGGGGCGTTAATAGCGATGTCCACCTTCAACACCTCGTCGGTCAGGCCTGCCACCCTGAATTGCCCCTCGACCCTGTAGAGCCAAGACGCCGGGTTCTGATGGGTGAATGGCGGCAGCTTTATGCTGAGGGCCGCCCTCGGTTGGTCCGTCAGGAGGGGCATCGCACAGGGTGCGGGTACCGGTGTGGAGGAGCGCGTGGGTTTTGGCGTGGAGGAGGGCTTGAGAGGGGGTTGCACAAGGGAGACATCTGCCTCCAAGAAGTTTGCGGTAATTTGTATGTGGGAGGGAATGTCTGCATCCATGCTCATTCCACACTCTCACTTGGAGTGTGAGGGAACACTTGCGTCAATACACGCTTGGGAGAGTGCCATGTGGGTCCGCTAATGACACCGGTGATTTGCTGACGAGGGTCGGTAATGCCCGAACGCTTTGTTAGAGCGCCGTAGTTGGTCCGTTAGGGGCGTGGGTTGGTTCATCTGGCCAAGACTAAGTCGCCGTTTGGGTCCGTTAATGGCTCCAAGAACCAGTCCAGGGTCACCACTGTGAGAGGTGCTAAAGAAAGAGCAAGAAGACAAGTACTGCTGGTTTATTGATGAAGCGACCCGCTTATAAAGTGGCATGTGGACGTCAGTGTATACGCAGACGCCAGCACAAAATTTACAAGTGACCCGAGGTCAGGTACATATAGAAAACATGATGATTAACAATAACTGGTTGGACACAAAAAATACTCTGACACATGTACTATGTACAAGGGCAAATGAACAGGTAATAAATATACAAATCACAATAATGATAATAAGGTTGTGTACGTGCGACCTCAGGTCAGCTGTGAAGGCCCTGTAGAAAACAGGATGTTTATCATAGAGAACCCGTCAAGCGGGGACTTTTCAGGTCCAACAACTCAGAAGTGAATACGAACCAATGATTATATGTCTACAACACGCAGAAAAACTTCTTCCAAATATAGGTAAATATCTACTAGCCACAACATCAAAAGAAAATGAAAATAATTTAGGAACAGCAATATATGTCCATAATAAAATGGTATACGACCAAGTTGATATAGATTACACTGAATTACAAATTTCAGCAATAACAGTGAAAATAGAAAATAATTTATTTGATATTACAGTATTAACTTATACAACCAGCCTAATAAAAAGTATGATTTAAACATATTACAGAAAATAATAAAAGATTTTAAGAATCCCATATTAATTGTAGATTTCAATGCACATAATCTAATATGGGACTATAACAATATTACACCGGACAAAGATGGAGAAAAAAATAGACAACTTGATGAATACTAATAATCTCTGTTGTCTGAATGGCAATGAAGTAAATACGTATTGCTCAAAAACCCATGGAACATTTTCCTCAATAGATGTCACCGTTTGTTCAACAAATATCGTTGACAAACTAGATTGGAATGCTTGTGATGACTCCTACTCAAGTGATCATTTTCTCATAATAATATCCTTATTAAATAATAAACCGAAACCATACTCTCCACATTATAACATGCAAAAAGCAGACTGGGACATTTTTAACTTGCATACCAGAAATATACCGCCATATGATTATTTGAGAAATCACGATGAGACAAACGAATGCTTTGTATCTTCCATTAAAAAGGCAGCAGACAAAGCTATTCCTCATTCAAAACCCCATAATGAAGAACATAAAGTTCCCTGGTGGTCAGATGATCTATCTGAATTAGTACGAGAAAAACACTCTCTAGCAAGAAGGTTAGACACACTAAACAGAAGATTCAATAAAATAAATACATCAAACCATTCTTGGAAGAAAATATATTAAAAATGACAATTATACTATTAGAAATAGATGCATTAAAACCTTTATATAATTAAATATCAGCTAAATTCAGAAAGAAAGTCATAAAAGGTAAAATAATATCTTGGAGGTCCTATGTATCGGAAATAACAAGTGAAACATCCATTCAACAAGTATGGGAAAAATTCTGAAAAATAAATGGAACAAACATTAGATCACCCAGACAAGCTATATTAGATAATGGCAAAAAAATTTTAGATCCCCTCGAAATTAGTAACATACTTGGGGAAAGTTTTGCCAAAATAAGTAGTGACCAAAATTTAGACAAACATTTCAGAAAAATAAAGAATAATGCAGAATCTATAACACTTAATTTTGAAACAAAGGAAGATATATATTATAATAAATTCAATTTGGAAGAGCTGGAATATGCTCTCTTGGAACAGCAATAAATCTGCTCCTGGAGGTGACATTTGCTTTGAAATGATTTGCCACCCAGTACCTTTGGCAAAATCATATCCTTATTAAAACTTTACAATCATTTATGGCTCAGAAACTTGTTTCCAGATGAACGGCGAAATGCCATAGTAATTCCTATACCGAAAACTGGAAGAGATCCTAGTAATGTGAACAATTATAGACCAATCTCTCTAACAAGTTGTCTGTGCAAGTTGTTGGAGAAAATGGTAAATGCATGACTTACATGGCACATACGTGAAAATAATATTTTAAATCCTTCCCAGTTGGGTTACGTCATCGATTTACATTAGATTCTCTATCTAATTTGCAAGACCACGTACATAGAGGATTTGAAAGAAAGCAAATTACAGCAGCTGTCTTTTTTGACATCCAAAAGGTATACGACACTACATGGAGGTATGCAATATTAAAATCATTACATAATAATAACATAAGCGGCCATCTTCCTAAGTTTATTAAAAACTTTGACTGATCGCACTTTCTAGGTGAGAATAGATAATTTTTATTCCAAGACATTTTCATTTGAAAATGTAGTTCCACATGGGAGTGTCCTTAGTGGTATTCTGTTTACATTAGCAATTAATGATATCAGTAACATGCTACCGGTCAGAGCTAAAAGTACCCTGTATATGGATGATTTTGCCATATATTATACAGCACCACACATAAAGCATGCAGAACGAATGATTAATAAAATAAAAATAGATCCAACACGACTTCCACAGCACCCTTGCCCAGCATGGCTTGCATTCTTGCTTTAGTGCGGTATCCTTCGGTGATCACTGGACATAGGTGTGGACACGGGCCGGAGAGCTGGTGACGGGTGTCACAGACTTGAAGGGTAGTAGATATCCCTCCTGAAGGACATCCACTGTCCAGGTCTCGGCTCTGTATCGCTGCCATATTGCCCAATGGCACGACAGGCACCCCACCACCTTCGGCAGCAGTCGGGGGGAACACCGCCTCTTGCATTTCCCCTTCTTCTTCTTCCCCTTGTCCCCTTTACCGGATTGGAAAACGGGCTGAGAGGGGCGGGAAGACCCACCCTTTCCAGAGGAAGAAGAAGGCTGGGTGTTCTCATGGGATCCCTTCGAAGACTGGGACTTCTTAGGGGCCGAGGAAGAGCTAGCCTGACCCAAGGGCCTGGCCACAGTGGAACCCGAAGATCCGGAGGTCTTTGCCACTGCCTGGTGAACAAGGCGGTCGCTGTCATCAGCCCGATGCTGATCCACCGCAGCCTCCAACAACTATCAAGGGAAGAGAGAGGTAGACCCCAGCAACGGTCTGTTCCGCAGGGTCACTGCCGACTCGGACCCCACGGACCTGGTGAAGCAAGAAAGAACGGCATCTCTCCGCTTCAGGACCAGGTTGGCCCACAGGTTTGCTGTCTGGTGGGAGAGGTAGGAGATGGCTCTACCTCCAGACTGGCATAGTCTCCCAAAAGACTAGTCTTCCCCAGGTATGATAGCGCCCAAGGAAGCAGCCACTTTGGGTACTGTGAATGACCACAGATCCAACTAGCGTTGAAAGCTGCCATGGCGGTGGCTTCCAGGGTTGCTGCCTCCTGATGAGAGAGAGAAATACTCTCTACAGTGAGTTGCTGCAACGAGAGACCCGGGACTAGACGAACCAGGTCCGGGTCAACCTGCTTACAAGGCAATGCCCTTTCCGAGGGCATATAGAAGCACTTCTGACGAGGCAGAGGAGGGGGAAGCAGCTTGTCCGAGCGGTTCGATTGCAAGGAATTGTCTTGCCCAGACACAAGACCACTCACTTGATTGAAGACCCCTTTGGCAAGTGTGGACCACGGCAGCCCCACTGAAATCTTGGGTTCCTCTTTTGGTCCCCAAAAGAATTCAACGTGCAAAGGACGATCCACAGATGAGGCCGTGGTCCCTTCCCCGAGGTCATTGTGCTGATGGATCAGCGCAATTACCTCAGCAAAAGTCCTCTATATCTTGGGGGTGTCTGCGTCCTGGGGAAGAGGACCCTCGAGTCCTTCCATGGTGCGGTCCTCCCGACCTACTCTCCCTGCAGGAGGGAGAACCTCAGCAGACCCCTATGATCCTTCCTGCACCACGTGGGCGTATGACCTGGCCGATCCGAGGACCAAGCCAGGAAAGTACACCTCAGAGGTAGAACTCTGGGGAAACAGCTCGCCGGAGTTCTTCCTGTCTGACTTGTGCCCCCTGGGAGGAGCCAGGAGGGTGAGGGGACAGGCGAGGAGGATCGGGTGCCCCCACTGGTCTTGCTGGCAGAACCAGCAGGAGCAGTGGGCTGGGAGTGGTCAACAACCCGCAGTGATGACGGCAACCCAGGTCGAGGAGTATGCTTTCGCTTTGGCGAAGCGTTCTCCCAAGGAGAGCAGAGCAGCTCACAAGAGTCGA
Source organism: Macrobrachium rosenbergii (assembly GCF_040412425.1). Lineage (NCBI taxonomy): Eukaryota > Metazoa > Arthropoda > Malacostraca > Decapoda > Palaemonidae > Macrobrachium > Macrobrachium rosenbergii. The sequence continues at coordinate 23,375,624 of NC_089769.1, forward strand.
GTTGCGCACTTGGCTCCCCTAGCCAGAATGGCCCCGCAAATGCAGCCGAGGACTGGGAGGAGTGAAGCGCGCAGCTGGCTGGCGAGAACTTGTGCTGTCCTCTAGACGCGTCCCAGTCTTCTTCAAGGCCGAAACATCTCAGGAAGACTGAGCAGGGGACCTCCTCTCTGTCTTACCAGGTGTCCGGACCCGAGGGACCAGCAGACCTTCCCAAGAACCTTGCTTGGCACTCGCAGAAGTGCCAGCAGGAAGAGTCGGAGCACCTGCTTGCCCGGACTCTTTCTCCTGTCCTGCGCCGAGTCGGTATGGAGAGAGGTTTCTCCAGTACCAGGCCAGGGTACCCAGGTCTCCTCAGACCCAGGTACTTGGCCTAGGTATGAGGCTACCGTCACAGGCAGCTTGCCAAATGATGTCATGGTGATGGCAGACTGGTGGACGTGGTGGCTGAGTGGGTCTTCACCGGAGTGCCGGACAGATGGGATACTGTCTCCTCCCCTCAAACTTCACCCACTGCTCGGCAGACCAGGAACAACACTCAGTATCACTCAGTATGAGAAGTGCGAGAACACACGTCCTCTGAAGGTGGGGCTAAGGGCGTGTGGGCCCATATCTATGCTAGAACGAAAACATCTTCCTTCCCACCCCAGGACATAAACACTAGGGGAAAGAGGGCTTACGGCGTTTGTCCACATTCATGTTGCTGACACCAAGAAAAAACAAGAAAGATACCACCGGAAAAACAGCTCAAAGGCGGTTGGGGCAGAGAGCGAGAAAACACATACACAGTGCACAACAGCCAAAAGCAAACTGGAATGTTTACATCCAGTCAGGTGGTACCCCTACCTCCCGTACGGTAGTCATCTGCCTAACCACCTTGTTCGAAAGTTTAACAGCCGTTTCCAGCTCCGCTGAAAAGTAATTCCAGATTCCTAATGTAAAGGACCGACGGTTTGTATATCGTGTCGGAACAAAGTGTTGTTAGTAACGTTATACTCTTGTGTAAATGCAGACAGGCATAAACAACCGAACAAGAAACTGTTGTTTTGCTTATAACCGAATCGGATAACAACAGTTGTTTTGCTTGTATTTCAACCATCGTACGATAATAAACAATTACCGTACTTATAATACAAATGACATTAAGTAGAATAGGACTGATATATTTTTACATTACTGTATACCCTTGTCCGGTATGGGTAAAAGATCTGCAAGGAAATATACTGGTAAATTTAAGCTGCAAGTTTTCGCTGAAGCTAAGAAAACAATGTTCAAGCTGCTAATGACTATAAATTATCATGCATCGGCATCATGGATGAAACTCGACCATAATTAAAATTGGAGAGGAAGTGTTTTAATCATAACTACTGGGCATGAAAGAACACATACTACTACTATTTTTACGCCGATAAACGATAAATACGTAAAGTTCGTAATATGATGAAATCAAGTGAAAATAAAAATAGCAAACGGAATCTTGATTTTTTTTTTACACAAAACAAACATGCCCCCAGCGGCCAACGACATCTATTAACGAAAAAAATAGTTAAATTAATTTCACAACGAAACATATTAAAAGTTACATTTCGATTTAAAAACACTTCGTATAACAAAAAATAACCTTGAATCATATAAATAAAGCATCTAGAGATTCATTTACGAACTAGAAGCAAGAAAAGCGCTCTGAACTGAGTTAAACACGACCTCTAATCAATTTCCAAACATAACATTGATCGCAATTTATAATACAAAAACAATATAATATATACATTATTGGATACAGTGAGTTAAAGCATAACACTTTAAAAGATCCATGGAAAAGATGTACATACGTTATGTTGATGTTTGTATAATATGATATTATGTGAATAGAGAGTACAGTATACTGTAGGCTAAGCTACCGTATATGTATACGCCGTACCATAGTGTAGGCTAAGCTAATTCTTGTTTGTTATTCATTTTCTCTGTGTATGGAATTACCATACGTCACTCTACATGAACTTCCAGAATTAGCTGATATTATTTACTATACCATGTATGCACAGAGCATACTTTATACTGTATGCTAGGCTACCATATTTGTATACAAGGTACTGAATACCCTAGTGAAGGCTAGGCTATGTTCAAGATACGTTTTTTCCAGCATGGGTTTTTTGGAACCTAACCCCATCGTAAGTTGGATAATACCTGAATAAGCATTTTTAGTTTTTTTGTGTTTGAACTATCAAAATAGGCAGTTCTAAGTATAACTTGAGCAATAAAGGAATCCTTAGCAGACCACTTACTAATCTACTTAGCAGTTACTGGAGTTGTATCAAGGGTATTTACCAACAGAATCCACTCATTAATCACAGGCACAGACTCAGGAGCTTGAGCTAGAGTTAATCTGCTTAGTGCATCAGCAGTACCTAACGGCTTGCCTGAGCGATGATACAACTTGAAAGAATAGGCTTGTAGCATTAAGGACCACCTCTGGATTCTACCAGAAGCCATTTCAGGGATAGGTTTATTAGGGTCGGGCCTAACAGAGGTTTATGGTTTGTAATTAGAGAAAAATTATGACTCCAGAGATAATGATGGAACCTTTTGCGAGAAAACACTAGCACCAGTGCTTCCTTGAGAATACAGTAAACACCCCATACCCTGGCGTGAATAGCTAAAATCTGCGAATACTTAAAGCCCCTCTAAAAACACTTAGAACCTGCCTATTTTGATAGTTTTGTGAGATTCAAGAATGTCGGGAGTGAAAGACTGATTCTTTATTATTCTCAACAGGTGTTTATAAGACAAAGAGCGGACGGAAAGGTAGCGGGCGACCCAAAGCCCCCTTGCTGCGTCCATACAGAATTTGTGTTTTCTGGCAAGCATAAAAATACATATAATATTCGTTACATGGCATATAAAAGGTAGATACACATATCGGCGGAAAGGCCGTACAATGATATATAAGATGAGGTATATACAGTTTAAACACAAGAAAAACCCTCTGAAGATGCTTATACCTGAGCATTTTAATAGTTTTATCACAATAAGTGCATTTAGTCATGAAAATTATATGAAAATACAGTAATTAGTGAATATTGCTCAGTGAAAAATACTGCGAATCGGCGAATTTGCTATGAATAATGAGTAGATATGTTCCACAAAGAAATCTGTGAACAATGGGTAGATACGTTCCACAGAGAAATCTGCGAATACGTGAGTCCGCAAATCGTGAGAGCGCGAATACGGGGGGTTTAATGTAATTACGTTCTGCTTTACTGAGAGTCCTAGATGCAAAAACAACTGGTAACTCTTCACCATCCTTCTTCTGACATAGAACTGCAACCAATCCATACTTAGAAATGTCAGCAGAAACAATTATAGGAAGAGTAGGGTCAAAATGGATTAATCAAGCATCAAGCAATAGAGACTAAGACTGTTTGAAAGCTTGAATATGCTCGGCATTCCACTTCCAGGGAACATACTTCCTCAAAAGTTCAATCAAGGGTTCCAACACCACAGCAGCATGTACAAGGAACTTTTGGTAAAGTTTAACATTCCCAGGAAACTACGCAACTGGGTTATCTCCTTAGGTTCGGGAGCACTTAAAATAGCCTCCAACTTCTCTGGTGTCGGCTTCAGCCCTGTAGAGTTAATGGTGTAACCTAAATATTGCACCTTATCTACCCCAAAAGAACACTTAGTAGGATGAAATTTGTGTCCCAAGCCCTGTAATCTTCTTAGAACTTCACACAGACGTTCCTCATGCTCACTAGAATTTGAGCCTGACACCAAAATGTCATCAAAGAACATACACACACACACCCTGAATACCCCTTAAGAGATCCTCTCCAGCTCTCTGAAATATTCCTGGAGTACTAGCCACACCGAAACTCATGCGACTGTATTGAAACAAACCTCGGTGGGTATTTATAGTAGTCAAAGGAGGCGACTCAGGACTGAGCAAAATTTGATTGTATGCATTCGTCATGTCAAGTTTTGAAAAAACTTTACCACTAACCAAAGTAGTGAAAACATCCTCAATCCTAGGTACAGGATAGTTTGTGACTTTAGTAGCCTGGTTAACTGTTAACCTATAGTCACCACAGATATGAACTGTGCCATCGTCTTTTAGTAAGGGTACAATAGGTGCGGCTCTATTGGAGTGTGCAACAGGCTGGATAATATTCTGCTCCAACAACTTATCTAAAGCAGCATCAACCTTAGTGTGCACAGCATAGAGAACGTTTCGAGCCTTACAGTACCCTAGGGGATACCGACTATTCCAAATCAAAATAAACTTCTAGACCTTTGAAAGTTCCTAGTTCATCCTTGAACACTTCTGGATACTTAGCTACTACTGACTCAGGCTTATCAGCAACAGCATGAATAGTATAGTCATCTAAATTGACATGATATCAGCAACAGCATGAATAGTATAGTCATCTAAATTGACATGAAATCCCAGAGCTGGCATCAAATCACAGCCCAAAAGGTTAGGACCCTTGTCCTAACAATGACAATGGCTCGGTCTTCCAAGACCCGCCCTCGGAAACCAATTTTCACCCGAATATGGCCCCTTACTTGAATCCTGGACCCTCCATATCAGTTTAGCTCCATAGAATAAGGTGTAATTTTGGGTTTTTCATTTGGAAAACTCTTCAGGAACTCATGTTCACTCACTAGGGTACATACTGCACCAGTGTCCAGCTGAAATTCTACATCTGCCCTAACACTTAGCATTAGCCAAACATAATAGGGCTCTTTCAGCTCTTCCATATTAGAGGAATTAACCGATAAAATGTACTCACTTGCATCCTTAATACTACAGCTATCTACCTGTAACCCTATCGAACTTACATTTTTAGACACAGCTGAAGTTTTATTAGCGCTGGACTTCTTAGAAAAACATACTTCAGCAAGGTGACCCTTGCGTTTACACAAGTAACACTCACAATTCTTAAATGGGCAGTCACTCTTCTAATGACTTTTCCCACTGCATTGTTTCATACGTTTACTTGACAGAACTCTAACTGGTTCCTTCCCTCCTTGCATAGACTTCTGCTCAGATTAAGAACTAGACTTAGGAGTAGTAGATTTAATAGCATTTACATCTCTACTGAGAATTTGCTTTCTGCCTGAACTCTTGGACATCTTTCTCAGCTGCTTCTCTTGCAACAGCAATCTACTGCACAAGTGAAAGTCAGGTTCTTCTCTGTCGAAAGAACTCACTGCGTACTCTCTTCTTTGAGACCCATAGCTAGCTTGTCTCGCAGCATCTCCTCTAACTTATCACTAAACTCAATGTAGCTGCCAAGGATTTTAAAGCAGCCACAAAACCTGAAACATTTTCATGAGCCTCTTGACTCCTCCTAAAGAATTTAAACCTCTCACAGATAATCATCACTTGTGGTTTATTGTGATTCTCTAGTGCTGTAACTAGTTGCTCAAAAGTACACTGTTCTGGACTCTTAGGACTTACTGAGTCCCTAGCTGGTACCTTCCTATCGTCACCTATGTCGTTTGCCTGGAAATAGAGACACACTCTATCTACATGGGTAGAAAATTTCTCAGATTCATAGTAAGGACCAACATTCCATATAAGAGCCATGGCTTAATATAATTAGGTAAACTGGAAATAATCATAAATAGGTGATACAAATAGGTAAATTACAAAAAGTCTTAATTAGGTTAGGTTACATAACATCATTGCATCAATGCACTCAAATAGGTAGCTGTTATTACCCTCAAGTTAGATTACGTTAGGTTAGTGTATATTCAGTTGGGGTAAAACAGTTAACTTAGGCTAGGCAAAGATTTATGGTTAGGTTAGACTAATACAAAGTTAGGCTAGCTTAGTTTTTCAAGGCATGAATAATTCATAGACTCATTACACAAAACTTAGGTTAGGATGGGTTTACCTATAACTAGGTACACTTGTAGATAGGGTAGGCATACAATAAACTCGGCACGAGATTAGGCATACATCCAAAACCAATTTCATAACAGACCTCTCCAATTCCCCAATTTATTTTAGGTTAGGTGACATTGACCCTCTGGTCTTCGTCGCCATTTTTAATGGCTTGGCCCCGACAAGCATTACTTAAAACTTACGAGGGTACTTGGGTTAAATTGATACTGCTGACTGACTGACATTATGAAATTTAGGTCTTAAAGACCATACTGTTGATTGATTGATTGATTATGAAATTTGGGTCTTGAAGGCCAAGCGCCGGAACCCATCAGGATTATTCAGCACCGTAAAATAGGTGAAATATAAAAAGTGATGATATGAATCATAATGAATTGGTGAATAATGATATACTAGTAAAATTCAGTGTTAAAATATGAACGTAAAAAATGAAGAATGAAATCAGATAGATATTAGCTAGAACCAACAAAAAATAAGTATATATTAAACTTTTATATTCAAAATATACACTTAGTATAAGAATAAATATGACTAAAACCTGTATTAATATACTGAAATCATATCTCATTAAAATAACCAAATTCTTTCAGATAACTCATAAGTTATCTTCCTCAACGTCATTATTTAAAATTTCTAAAAAAAGATAGTCTGCTGCCACTCATTTTGGACAACAACAGAGGTTTCACAATAACACCGGTAAGTAGGTAGATAGGCTGACACAATATAACAAATATAAATATAACATTATATACAGACTAATTAATGTATACAGTACACTTACCAGACTACACTGACCTTTAATATTAAATGCTTTAAAGTAGGCAAGGGAACGGGAGAAGGATTGGTTAGTATGGCATTATAGGATAGGCGCTGGAATAAGGAGAATTGCCCAAGGCTACATACAACCAAACACTACAACATGAGCTTCAGACTGTCGCTCGATGGACCGGAGTTCAATTCCCGCGGCCGGCTGATGAAGAGTTAGAGGAATGTATTTCTGGTGATAGAAATTCATTTCTCGCTGAATAAAGGAGAATTGCACAATAAAGTTGCTAAGTAACCTAGCCACGTAAAAATAAGTCAACGGGCCAGCCCTAGAGAGCTGTTAAAGTGGTCTGGTAAAACTACAACTACAACATGGGTTAACACACACACACACACACACACACACACACACACACACACACACACACACTGTTGCTTCGCTATCGCTATCTATACAGCACCTTCTATAATAATATCTACCTACTACAATTAGGTAATGTTTCTCATAAACAAAATATCTAATAGAAAGAAGTGCTTTAGGTAAGGGTACAAAACCCAAGGCTCCTTCATGAGATTGTACCCTTTATTCTCCTAATATCATAAAGGGCCAGCAATGGATGTGGGAATGTGTTAGTCATCATAAATGTATTGTCAAAAGTCCTCCCCAGTGGCAAAGACATTACTAAACACTACAAGTTAAGATCCTCTGATCTTGTTTTTACTTGCATTGCAATCATGGATGAGATGGTATTAGGGGTGACTTACCGTGACTATCATATATATTGTATATAAGTACATACTAATTCTAGGTAAGACCTCCGCATGGAGATCAAGTTTGTTAATGAATTTTCTATGTTACTGGACGTTAAAGAAAAATGGAAGTGGATACGATGCAGTGAGGGCGAGATAATTTGACAAACCCACCATTTTTTTCTTCGTTTTTATGCAGAAGAACTCTATTGGACCCCAGGTTTAGTACTAGCTCATCGGGATGAGCGTAAACACATTAACAAAAGACGGTAAATATCTCTCATTACTTCTGTGGATTTCTCAAATTTTCTCACCCGTACTATATTATATACACCATTTTCTCTGTTGTCCAGTCAAAAAAATTCATTAACAAACGATATTTCCGTGTAAAGGTCTTACTTCAAATATATATATATATATATATATATATATATATATATATATATATATATATATATATATATATATATATATATATATATATATATATATATATAGGATACCTCTATATATATATTTTATATATACATATATATATATATATATATATATATATATATATATATATATATATGTGTGTGTGTGTGTGTGTGTGTGTGTGTGTGTGTGTGTGTGTGTGTAATAACTGAAGTATCTTAATACATTGAATTCTGTTAGTTACCTAGTCAGGGATGATAAACAGAGGTGTAGATGAGAACTCGTTTTCTATTATTTTCAAATATTCAAAGAAAATAGTAAAGACAAGACTTAGGTGGATAACTTAGTGAAAAGACAATACTCGCTAAATCTCTTGTAAGCAGGTCATAATTTAATCCTAAACCATTATATGTATAATATTGTGGGAAGCTAGGATATCTTTGGCAATTTTATAAGTTTTATAAGAAATTCATGAACCAAATGAACTTCATTGAAAATTTCAGCTACAAATAAACGCAGTTATCATATAAAATGTGAATTCAGGACGTTGAATAGATGAGAGATGACACGCCTTTATAGAGGAATAAGACTTCATAGTATGATACTGAAGATATATAAAGTATAAAAGTTTATAGTGGAGGTGTGCTGATCACATATTTATCATAAAACAGGCATGTGAAATGGTGCAAGCAAAGGGAGAAGAACTATATGTGGCATACGTGGATTTAGAAATCCGTTATGACAGAAAAGGTAGAGATGCAATGTGGAAGGAGCTCTTTGTGTACGATGCAGAGCGTAATTTGCTTAGTGCAAAGCGTTTGGACTAAAAAGTGATTGGTGATGTGTAAAGTGGGTCCGAGACAAGGTTATGTTTCGCCTCCATGACTGTTCAATATCTTTATGGATAGAATAGCGCAAGAATGGCCTGCCCCCGCCCCCAAAAGGACAGTGGGTGTTGGTTTGGTGATAAGAAAAGGGATCGTGAATGAAGTTTGGAATGGCTGATACGTGCAGATGATACTGTATTTATGGGGATAGTGAAGATAAACCACATAAACTAGAAGAGTGATTTGAAATGTCTGTAAGCAAAGAAAATTAAACGAGGATGCGGATAAGAGTATCTTGGGGTGGTCTGGTCTTGTGAAGAGACTGGAAGTGGGTAAGTTAGTGAAAAGTGTAAAATTCAGAAGTAGGCCTATTAGAAAGTAGGAGGAAGAGAAAAATCTAAAAATGGATAGGCTCCATCTACAAAATTCACTGTAGAAACAGCAAAAACAAGCCTCTGTCATTCATAAAAGAACTGTAAAGTCCCCGCTCAACGGGTTCTCTATAATGAACATCCCGTTTTCTGCGGTGCCTTCACAGGCTACCTAAGTTACCATACACAATCTTATTATCATTATTGTGAATTGTATATTTATTACCTGTTCATTTGCCCTTGTACCGCGTATATGTGTCAGAGTGTTTTTATGTCCAACCAGCTATTGTTAATCATCATGTTTTCTGTATGTACCTGTTCTGTTTTGTGTAGAGAAATCGTTTGACCTCAAGTCACTTGTAAATTTTTGTACTCGCGGTCTCTGCGATATCGAGACGTCCGCACGCCGCTTATAAGTGGCTCGCTTCATCAATAAACCATTACGGCTGCTCTAGGAGCAAGAGCCGTGCAAGGGCACAAGGCCAATAAAACAACATCAATAAACCATTACGGCTGCTCTAGGAGCCGTGCTGGAGGCCAGCTAAATCTGAAACAACAACATCCATAATCCAGTGCGGGGCACAAGGCCAGCTAAATCTGAAAAACAACATAAAAATCAATAAACCATGGCACAAGGGCTAAATCTGAAACAACAACATCTATAATCCAGTTACGAGCTGCTCTAGGAGCAAGAGCCCGTGCTGGCACAAGGCCAGCTAAATCTGAAACAACAACATCCATAATCCAGGTACGGGCTGCTCTAGGAGCAAGAGCCCGTGCTGGCACAAGGCCAGCTAAATCTGAAACAACAACATCCATAATCCAGTTACGGGCTGCTCTAGGAGCAAGAGCCCGTGCTGGCACAAGGCCAGCTAAATATGAAACAGCAACATCCATAATCCAGTTACGGGCTGCTCTAGGAGCAAGAGCCCGTGCTGGCACAAGGCCAGCTAAATCTGAAACAACAACATCAATAAACCAGCAGTACTTGTCTTCCTGCTCATTATTTCGCACCTCTCTCACAGAACTCAGGCCAATGTTTTAACAACTAAAATGGCCAAGTTTCTCGTCAGTGTACCTTTGAACATTATGAATGCTTAGCCCGGGATGTATATATTTAGAATTAAACAAAGTCACGAAGTCATGACTAAAACTGGCATCCATGAGAAGTCTTAAACAAGGGTTAGAATTATTGTAAAAGAAAAAAAAATAACGTTTCCGATAAGATATAATCAATAGTAAGTTTGTCTGTGTCTGAAATCTCTGGTTCATCTGTATTCTGTTAAGATTTCTGGAAGAGACTGAAAGTTTGCAAGGTGCTTTATTACTTATCATTATTACTATTCTAATCATCAATATTTACATGGTCCACTGTTACACTGCCTATTTTCCAGAAAACATACCGATGTTCTATTGAAAAATATGCTCATAGGATTTAAAGTGTCATCGCAAAAGTAATAAAAATTTGAACTACATTAGAACCTTTGAAATAAGATGGAAAATCATTTGCATCGTAGCGATATTAATGAAAACCAGAAACTGTCTGCAGATGGGCTGTACAAATGAAGCATGCATCATTCCACACACGTGTATTAGTTTTTGAAAGGGTTTGGTGTTATCAATCAAATTTGTTCTTTAATCAGACCAAAGGGATTATGTCAGAGCAGAGCCTTTCGTTTTAATTATACAATTTTTGGTCCAGTTCTATTTATTTATAACTGAAAAGGGATGTAGCTTTTCAAAAGTGCTCTTTGACGCGGCAAGCACCAGCGTTGAATATCCAAATGATGTTTGTTTGTTGAATTAAAAAAAAAGAGACGCTCTCATGACTACACAATTCCAGCCCAGCTCAAGTAGGAGAGAGTAAAAAATCATTTTTCTTTTCCTTCAGGCTAAGAGAGTAAGAAACATTCGTTAAAAAGTAAGGATGTAGAAAGAGAAACTGATGAGAAATACAACCCAGAGCAACACGATTTACGGATTGCAAGACTTCAGCAATACCATACAATAGTCTGGTGCTCCGCTATGTGAGTGTACACGCTGGCATGCATTTAGTATGGCCAGTGATCCATTCGACTAAGGGACAAACTTATCAGCTTACAATTTGAGCTATATCCCAACAGGACAAACTATGGGGAATGTACAGTACAAGCCAGATGAATAACTCGCTGAGTTATAATGGGAATTACCCACAGACTCGGTAATGAAAGATTCAACCTCTGACTGCTCGTTCACGTCTCCTTCAGTCAAATGTTTAGGCAATTTTTATTTGTATCGTTTTAGGTTGTTAATTGGACTCTACGTCGAAAGGGGTCTTCTCACTTCAACATTTGCAATATTCCGTGGCCGAGAGGCTGTCTGTGGAAATTGGTAGACTATCAACTTTTTTCTTCATCGGCAGTTTTCGGTAGAAATATCAGTAAGTATTATCTACATCTGCATATAAGATTGTGCAAAAGCTAATAAAGAAAAATATATTATACTTGGGTTCAAATAAAAATCTGAAGTAAAAATTCCAGAGGTCTAATGTAACGAGACTCGGTAACTGTCCAAATACGATTCAGTTTGACATATGAATAATTTAAATGATCTGCCACAGACAGCAATAACAGATCAATAATGCATCCTCCTACCTTGATATGGGCTGCTTCAGAAGCAAGCACCCGTGCTGGTTGGAGTCCAGGTCAATCCACAACACTCCCTGTCTCGCATTCATTGTCGCTATCCGTATAATCATTAACTTCCTCTTCATTTCAAAGGAATGCCCTGTACTCCTGTAACAGTGTCACAGCAAAATATTATCTTCCTAGTCTTGGGTGTGCAAATTATCGCATAGTGGTTATGGCGTCTTCCTTTGATACATTCACGCTCCGGAAGCCAAGCATTACTTGCAAAAGCCTTTTTATAGTACTATGACTACTGCAACTAAAAACACTGCAGTTATTGTTTAGCTTTAAAACAAATGGTACAAGACTAGTAACAAAATTCTTGGCATAGAGTACAACTGATACAGATCAAAGGAACACTTACGTCTGTTTTATGGTCTCTGGCTGGGGCGGGAGAGGGTGGGGAGGCTTGAGGAAGTTGATGGGGTCTATAACCAGATAGGCTCAAGCTGGAAATATGGAGAAATGTTAACTCAACGCTCAGCGTATATTCACCTGTGAAAGTCAGCAATTCGGGTACAATCACCTTTGGTCTAAATACACGGGAGAGTCACGTGGATGGGTGGAAAGTTCCGTTCGTCAGTGCTCTAGTTCGAAAAGCTTCTAGAAGTTTGGTGGGTTTGAGCTTCCATATCGTGAAAAATTAAATTCAACAGCCCAGTTAATCAAAAGCACAGGTAATGTTAAAGTAGCTTTCACATATGAAAATTCAATCAAATCCAAATTCAAAGGAAGAACAGCATTGATAGTGATATAAGAGAGACATAGGAGTATATTCTATAAAATGCAAGCTCTGTAATTTATTTTATTTTGGGAGACGGGTAGGGGGAAGAACATCAGATTGCAAGAACATAAAAAGCGATTAGGGACTTCGCTCAAAACAGCGCTATTGCTAAACATTGTTGGGAGAATAATCACGTCATGGATTGGGAGGGAGCTAAAACTGTATATAGTAGCCAAGCAGGCCATAGAAGGGTAGTGGAGGGGGCTTTGATAAATATTTGCAAAACATTAGATGGCAATAAAGCCTTTACGCAGGAGGACATACATACAGACAGGCTAGTCTGTCATTCCATAAATTTAAATTTCAGGCAGTTTCTCGAAGCCCCTGATACTGTCTCCCTCATCTCCCCGCACAGGTTGTTGAAGTGGCAGTTGTCGCAGAAACAACAGGCACCGATGCTGAAAGTCGTTCTCCACCCACGAACCACCTAGTCACCAGTGGTGAGCACCGTACGATCGAGCGACAGCCGTTAAGAAGATCACAACGGTTGGCCCACAGATACGGGGAAACAGCCATTACAAAATACTAAGTCCACACCGAAAGAGTGTTCGATGTTTTCCTTGATCGACTGTCACGGAAATTCTTTTCAACGCGTCTTTTTAAGAAAAACAAGTATTTTTATTCAGTTGGCTGAAGAGGACCGTTGCGCAAACGGTCGAAAGCTCCCTTGTTTTTTATCCCTTTTTTTGTATCTTGAAAAATACAGTTTATCAATTACATCATTGTGGCTTTTTTACTCAATATGCTTTAGCTTGTCTTTTAACTGATCTTATGTTGGGTTTGCAAATAAAGTTTATTTTTGTATGCCAGTTTTGATTTACACACATCAGTTTAGAAGTAGATTTTTCATAGAATTCGAGAGAGAGAGAGAGAGAGAGAGAGAGAGAGAGAGAGAGAGAGAGAGAGAGAGAGAGAGATGCGACGCTCAGCATAGAGGGATGCAGCCCAGCGCTACCAAGATTTCTTTTGCATCTTCAAGGTAGGTAAAATATAAACGCCCTTTATAGGGCGTGTAACACATGCCAATCAGAGGGCTGTAGTTAGGTATGCTGATGGAGAATCCTGTTTCCTTATACTGGAGGAATGAGAATTCCTATCCACTTTTTTTTAAACGGAAAATTTTCAGGGAGACGCTGAAAAAAAAATAGTATAAGATTGCACGTTGGAGAACTGAATAAGAGAGAGATTCGAGGACAGTCAAGATTTGATTGTGATTAGAGGAATTGGATTAGATAGAATAAAGAACGTAGGATATGGAAACGGCCAGCGCGTGATATGAAAGTAAGTTTGAAAATATAAAACTATGACATTATCTCAAGAAGAAAAAGCAAACATATTTGCAGAGGAGGTGGGAGTAAAACAAGCTGCAACTGCGGGAAATGGAAGACATGAGAATAAGAATAGTAAAAGAAGTTTCATCACTAGGAACGCTCTTTTACCGAAGTGAATTAAGAGAAGATATCGGTGAAAACTGGGTCCTCTGTATTATTCTAGATGATTTAAACTTTGTATTTAAAAAGGGTAACATCTAGAGATTACAGAGATCTGAGAAAGGGATTAAGAGAAGCACGCGTTGAAGTGGACTGATTGGATTGCAGATGATGAGGGTGCGTTTGAGGGGTGGAAGAAATTACTCCCCTAGTGGAGACAATTGGCATAAGAAAGAAAACATAAGGTTAGCCAAGTATTGCACTCGGAACGATTACCAGAAGTCGTGGGAGGACAAAGAGTGCGGGTAATTAATAGAAAAGAAAAAAGAGAGACCGGAATGTTGTATGAACTACTAAACGAACCATTATCTAAGAATGGGACAAATTAAGGTGACAGGTGCTAGTGATTTACCTTTGCATAGAACGTCATGATTATTTCCACTGCTGCTGTCTCGTTGTTGCAATCATTAGCAAATTAATGGCGTAGGTAATTTTTTTCTCACTTGAATTGATAAGCTGAAGGAAACTGAATATCTAACAGCATTTGTTTTAGCCAGACAGCCTCAGAGACTGTTAACCCAGGGAAATTATTCTTCAAAACAATTTTTTTTGCTAGCCAGTACTATAAGAAACCCTTTTTCATTTTCAAAATTTCTAGATGGTTGTTGCAACTTTATTAAAAATGAATAAACCACAGTTTTAAAGTAGTATTTCAAAGTTGATTTGTTGGTCCAGTAATTTTTTGTTGCTACTGTGTTTTCAAGTCATGTCAGATTTCAACCTTCATTTACTTATTTCTGTGGCCTAAGGAAATGACAAAAAAAAAAAAACTTAAACTTAAACGCCGGAACCTCAGTCGAGGCTCGAGATGAAAGAAATGATTCTATAATACAATGAAATTTAATTATAATCATAAATGGCTTTTTCCTATTATTCCTTTTTATCTGCAGATTTGGAATATATCCAGAGCTGGCATGTATAGCAACTATTACCTCTATAAAAAGCAACTCAAAAACTTCTGCGTTTCAGTTTGTTGACAGCATCGACTTTGCCCATGATCAAGCAAAGGCAATAAGTATGGAACTAAAATGTGACAACAAGCTATTTGCACAACGTAACTGATATGTACACAAGGCAGGTTATATCTGCTCACAAATAGAAGAATCAAATTGGAAATGTTGTAACAGATTTAAAATCAGTGCTTTGATATCAAAATGTAATGCTGCATCATGGATAAATTGATCTGCAAATGTAATACTTCCCAAGAGCAGTCACATTACCTTATCTTAAATAACCGAGTATTTTAAAACAATGCAGTAGCCATAAGCATACTGCAGTATGGTTACTTTAAATTGAAATGAGGTTTTTGTCCATTAAATTTACTGCTGAACATAATATTTCATCTTCCAGATCTTGAGCTTTTTTAAACCCCCATTTTCATAACGAATGGGAATTGAAAGTTTTAGGTTCTCATTGCAAATGCCTGATAGCCCCAGAATGTTACTTTTTCCATTTGAAAAAAAAAATGATTAAAAAAGCAGCGTTAAAATAAACACAAAACCTAAACAAAAAAAATCAGTCACATACGGTTTTTTGGGGTCCGTTCCCATCCGCGTAATTTTATTTTCTAGGGTAAAAACGGAATTCTAAGAGGTCAAAATCTGCACTGTTTGGGGCAGCAGCTGTCTCGTATCCTAAACTGAATAAAACTTGACTTCCATTAAATTTCCTATTCAAGATCTTAATACTAATATTTGATGCTGTCGTG
Source organism: Macrobrachium rosenbergii (assembly GCF_040412425.1). Lineage (NCBI taxonomy): Eukaryota > Metazoa > Arthropoda > Malacostraca > Decapoda > Palaemonidae > Macrobrachium > Macrobrachium rosenbergii. The sequence continues at coordinate 23,391,313 of NC_089769.1, forward strand.
AGATCTAGTTCAATGCTCATACTTTGTCAGATTTTTCATTTAGATCTTTCAAGACTCTTGTAACACTAGATTTGCAGTTACTTCTAATAGGTCTTGCCTTTTATTTTGGGAAGTTCAGTATCACACAACTTTGTTCTAGCACCGGCCAAATTATGGAATGATCTTCCAAGTCATGTGACTGAATCACTGGAACTTCAGCAATTCAAACTGGATGCAAGTACTCATTTGCTGAGCAGGCGCATGTGAGTCTCACTTCGTAACACGAGCGTTTAATCTCATCTGTTGCTCTCTCTTATTTCTCTTGTATCTTTTTTCTTACTTTATCTATTTCTCCGTGATAAGTTGCTTTTCATATTGAAGCCACCGGGGTTGTAGCATCCTGCTTTTCAAAATTAGGTTGCAGCTTGGCTAATAATAATAATAATAACGATAATAATGAATATCATCACCACGTTTTCCCCTGCAGAAATTTTGCGCGAGACAGTATCATAGATAAGAGATTTACAGAGCTTTAAAAAGGAAAACTGTACACTGGTAACTTTATTAATTGATGCTGCTAAGAACGAAAGAGGATGTTTTCTTCTCTTTCATTCTTATCAGCATCGATTAGGTTACCAATGTACAGCTTTTCTTTTAAAAGAAAACACATCATACAGTGAGGTATTTTTCCAGTAGGAGATGGGGGCCTGATATCTGGAATCATGGAATTTGCTCTGAAAAGTGTTTTGGAACTTCTGTCTTATATACAGTTATCGCCTTGTTTGAAAAATACTAGTGGCCAAGGTCCTTCAAATATACTCAGTATATTTAAAGGACCTTCAAATATACTCAGTATATTTAAAGGACCTTGGTAGGGGCATTAACTAAAGGTATTTCTCTCGCTATTCCTCAATATCTTGTCAGTAAAAGAATTACTAACGCACTGTCCCATTTGATATTGTAACTCTATTTTTTTTTAAGAGGCAGTCATATTTACATTAAGCCAAAAATACTGGACTTGATGCCATGCAGCTCAGAATGATTTATCATATTGTACAATCTGCATAATGCCTATTTTCCGTATATTTGGCAACTGGGAAATGATTGTCACAGTTTAGCCTAATTCTGGAATAGCGTTTTCAACTAAATGGGTGAGGAAAAATCCGTTCTCATCTTTTATAACACAGGTTTATTCCTTAATTGTACTGATTTAACGTTTTCCACTGAAACCCGTTTTTTCCATTTCCTTCCCGGCTGAACAAAGCAAATTTTACTGTCTACCAAACCTACATCCTGGACTCTGCTAGAAGTAAGATGACTGATATGAACAACATCAGTTTTGCTGGAAAAATGGCTAGCTTTTGCGAAGTCCGTCAGCGAAATCCCGAATGATTCTTAAAAAAATGCTCGTGAAACACCGCCTTTGCAAGTAATTCTTGAATGTCAAGCATCATCAAATAAAATGTTACCAATTTTCATTGCGAGTCTATCGTGATTACACTGTACGAGATTGGCCAATCAGTTAACCTGGTTTTACGAACGTTGAGTTCAATCTCAGCAATTAAAACTGTAATCATTAATATACTCTGGATATACTGTATGTCAAGACTGACAAGTAAGAAATTTTGCATCATGGGAAAGTGAGTAATAAAGCAAGAATCGCTTACTTCCTTGACGAGATTGAAGCTAATAGCAGCCGCTAAATTAGCTTCAGATATTAGTAGCAGCTTGTTATAGTTTAACTTGTTGTCATAACTGATATACCACCAACAAAATACATGATTGTTTTAGTTCCCTTAATGCCCTCCTCAAGAACAGGCCTGAAGAAAAAAAAGAGGAAATATTAACACTGGGACTTTACATAACCGAGGCCACTGATCCTCCATTTGTAAACCACAGGAGTCACAGGGCACTGAAACAGGGAGAGAATTCGAAAGCTCGGTGGTGCGAGAGAAGTAGTGAGGTAGTTCTAGGACTGCTTGTTTCCACAGAGTTATTACGAGACGTGGCTCGATTGACGTTACGAGGTGGTACTAGAGGCGCAGCAGAGCAGTCGCTGAAACAGTACCTATAACAGAGAGATGACGGCAACTTTACAGAGGAAAGGAAGGTGATCTGGACTGCGCTGAATGGCCTTAGTTGCCCCGGTGCTTGGCATGTACGCCTAAAATCTATAAATCAATCAATCATGAAGAAAGGAGAGGAGTCGCTAAATAGATTAATTGCCTTTTGTGTACTCTGCCGAGACAGGAACGGGCACCAGACCTCCCCATGAGCCCGCACCCCCTCGCCCACACACACACACAAACAAACGGAACAATATCAAAGATGTTAGTGCAATATTCGAAACAAAGCAAGTATAAACCTCAAGTAATTAGGATGAAGACAACAGATTTCGACTAGAACAAAACAGCTACAATTCTGTGAGAATGACCCATGTGAACTATGCAATCAATCCGAAGTAAATTTGAAAATAAACTGTAGACCAAAAAGTTGACAGAAGAGAGGGAATGAATGGTATTTCATCAAACAGAACGAAATTATTTGAAAGCGCTGGCAAACAGAGGAACAAGTAAAAACTGTCTTTGGAGTTCTCAAGATCAGAGTAGATGTGTGAAGAAAGAGTGCATAAAGATTAAGCACGAGGACGGGGTTAGAATTGGAGTTAATGGAAGGGCTGATATATCGGAAAAATATGTGTCGCTGATAAAGGGGTGGAACAATGAGCAAGAACAAATAAGGAAGATAGCAGATATTACACCATCGACAAAAATAATAGGAACAGTTAGACAGGAAGTTAGAAACTATTGTAGAGAAAAAGAAGTCATAAGAAGGACGTTTGGCTTAGGCAACACACCGACCGATTCTGTCAAATACCTTTGAAGTTACAGAAGCAGCGATGAAAGTCTGTGAACATGTATCTAGAAACCAGGAAGACTGAAAATAATTATAACGTAGAACGTCCCTTGCTAAATCTTGCTTAAAGAAAAGAATAACGGCAATTCGGAAGCAGAGCAAGATTTTCATACTCGACGTGAACTGTTACAAAAAGTTCAGCAATATCGGAAAATGGGTACTATTAATTTTAACTTGAAAAATAATGGAATATTCATTAAAATGAATGATGAGGAACTAATATTAGGGATGATGTTTGATTTTATTTCGGAATGAATTTTGTAGTGCAAGATACAACATAAAACTCACGAATCGTTTGATTTAAACAATATTCGTTTCCTTCAGTCTAGCCCAGGGAAGGTTCCCTCCAGGAAAGGACGTCCCATGGATGAAGTAACACCTTTTATTGCTATCTTCAAAAACAATATTGTGTTTAATTGGAGCTTCAAGAGAAATAGGGTACAAAATGGGCAACTGCATAACAGAGAGAGAGAAGAGAGAGAGAGAGACAGAGAGAGAGAGAGAGAGAAAGATCATGCCCAGTCATGAAAGAGGAAAAGGATGTCGACATGGCAAAATGCACTTTGAAGTTAATGAAACAGAACGAAATTGTTTTTGGAACTTTAGCTTAATTAAGGCATCGATGTCGTGTCCATAAGTCATAACATCGTTGTTGAGATCTTCCCAACACCGCAGCATGTTGCATGATAGCTTTGCACTTTATCGCACCAACAGATCCTTCCCCTTTTGCGTGTTTCATCATCGTGTGCTCTCATTCTTTGGTGATATGTTTATGTACTGGCGTTGACGCTGATCCAATTCTTGTTAAGGTTTTTTCTTTTTTTCAGATAGAACTATGCAGATAATGTTATAAGTCTGAATTATAGTGTGTTTGCATTAACAATGCCAATATTACAAGTCTTTTTTTTTGCCACATTATTTACCTGATATCTAATAATAATAATAATAATAATAATAATAATAATAATAATAATAATAATAATAATGATTAAAGTCATAAATAATAATAATAACAGGTCCAATGATAATAATAATCAGCGGAGAGGAGAAAAGAACACCAAATACAAAACTAATGACAAATGCCCAAGTTTCCGTGTTTCTGGACACACTGCAGGTACTCATGATATGTGGTCAATTGCGCGTAAAGAATTCATGACTTATTCCACTTCCTGCTTCGCTCCACGGTGGAAAGGTCACTGTATCAGCGTGTCCCAGAAAAAGCTTAAGCTTCTCATAATAGGAACTACTGTAGGAAATTGCTTGCATCAAGCAAGCATGCAAGCATGACTTGTCATCGTTTGGAAGAGTGTTACCCGCAATCCCTAATGGATCTCTCCCGCTCTCGACTCTGCCGCGAAGGTGAGGTGCCATAGTAAAATTCGGTTGTTATGACGCTGGCACGTCGACTTGACGCTTCTAATAAACGGCCGTTCAGAGATGTTATAAATTCCCTCCGGGAGACCTGACGCTGTTTCCTCAGCGATGCGGCTGGTAATGAGGTGGCAGGTTACGACGTCAGGCAGACATATTATAAGTCCTCCCGCTTTGGGAAGAATTTTTTTTTTGCTAGTATGGAAGTTGGTCTCTTTTTTTTTTTTTTTTTCTTTTTTTTAGCCTTCGATTCCTTGTTTTTCCAATGAGAATTGTGTGTGGTTATGCAAGTATTGTTCTGGATCGGTGGATCATACAAATTCTATTTTCATCAACTCTTGGCCAACCGTGGCTATACAGTTAACAGAAATATTTATATTAATAAACAATCGGTAGGAAGACATAGCTAGAGGGTACTTGCTCATTTGTGGAACTGTGATACGAACCTAGTATGAGCATTACATAAACTACAGACAAAGAGAGAAGAATGTTAATGGTGCTAAAAACCTAATGAATGAACTTCCTTTGACACTTGCTTGACACAATGGTTCTTTTGTAAAAAAAAAAAAAAAAAAAATGCATTCTTGACACAGATTTAATGAATTATGTCTAACTCTTTTTTTTCGGTATGAAGCTTCTCTGTACAATGAATGAATTTGAAAAGGATTAGCTTTTGATTCCAATTTCTATTTTTTAATTATTATTATTATTTTTTTAAGACAACTTCTCATACTTTATGTTTTCCTTTCCAGAATTTTGCTTTATTGCTTAAATTGCCATCTGTTGTATCTAATTCTTAGTTATTAAAATTTTTTGATACTTTTACTTCGTTTGCTTTTTTACTATCCGGGTCTGTCAAAAAGTATAAATCTCCTTGTAGACAAAAACTAAGTTGGAACCACCTAATTAAACGATTCACTTGATGCAAGTAAAAAAATCGGTATACTCCAGTTAAATTTGAATAGGTTTGATTTTTGTTTTTGCTTTTTTTTGAAATGTGAGGCCTACGCGCGTCTTCCAAGTCCAGCACATCCAGGAAATTGGAAGACAAAGAAGTCTCCTTTCACCGCCCTCCACCGTCCTTCCTTCAACATCTCCCCAAACTATGAATGGCTTTGTTCCACACATCACTCTATTATTTCTGGGGGTAAAGTTCTGTCCTTCACTGCCAATAATGACCATTAGGATGTGGAGGTAATTTTTGAAACCCATCATAAGTTTGGGGAATATGGAAGCTTCGAAAATTCCATTTCAAGTTTTGGATTTTATGAGATGGATGGGAGGCGGAGTGAGATGAGGGTGGAAGTGGGTGGGCGGGCAGGCCAATCAGACGAATGTTTATTAAAATGTTAAGAGACAGATATAGTATTAAAAATGCAGGAATAAAATATTCTTCATTTAGAAATTTAGTATTTCTCTTACAGAATTTTGCAAGCTTACTTTCTAACAAAACTGAATCTGTGGTTTCATAATGGACGAGGAACCTCGCTGCCCTTGAAAAGCCATTTGGAAACGGACTGTCTAGTAGAATTTTCAGCTTTCGTAAAACAGCCTAGGTCGAGTTCTATATAAGTGACGTAAACTTACGTAACATAATAAGCATAAGTAATTGAAATCTTTGTCACACAAGAGAGAAAGAATCTAAGGACTTTTCCCTTCCGTAGAACTTCGAAATGTAAAATTTCTTCGGCCAATCAACGACCTGAACTTGAGAAAAAATTTTTGTAACTTTACTCATTTATCAACGCTGAGTTAAGCAGTTCTAATTAAGAGAGAGAGAGAGAGAGAGAGAGAGAGAGAGAGACTGGGGTCCCATAAATCCTAACCGTGTACATTTTAAGCCACATGATAATATAACGGTGTTCATCACAACCTAATTTGTGAGCTGATTACTATCAAATTAACAGCTTCCATTTGCAGGCACCTGCAGACCATGCTCTTTCGGTGAAGGTCCAGCGATGACTTCACTGCATCATCCAAAAGGCTTAGGATCTCTTGTGCTCGAGGAATCCTTTGACACTATATATATGACTCAATCTGCGGGTCACAATGAGAGTCGAAAGTGCCGTTTTTCATTTGACTTTACTAGACACTTTACAATACTTACAATTTATACGTGGGCACCAGCACAAGAGTTACCCAAACCAGTCCAGTGTCTAAGGCAGATGGCTGCGACCCGTGAATGAGGTCGGAGCCTGGATCAGACCTGAACTACTTCAAACCTGAACTACTTCCATCAGAATGCTAATCATGAACCCCAGTAAACAAGTAAAATACGTGGATGCCGAGAGGCTCCGATTTCGCAACTATAAGAAACAAAAATCCCATAACATATAATATGAAAAGACTTCACAAAATCAAGAAGCATATAAACTGAGTAAAGGCCGTAAGGGTGGGCCCAGGTCATGTATATATATATATATATATATATATATATATATATATATATATATATATATATATATATATATATATATATATATATATATATATTGTTACGTGTGGGCTTTGGCTGATGAGTTTATTAATTAGTTAATGTAATTTATGTAGCCCTGCTTCACCAATGACACACGTAACCTGTCAATTAAAGCTAAAGTTAACCTCAAAGACAGACAATTACTTAACTGAGTTAGGTCGCCACCTGGGAACTACATATGGGCTAATGGGATCCCTTTGTAATAAATGAATTACATTTGACCCCCTTTTTCATTACCCCACTTAGAGCTAACAAGAAAAAATGTGCTGTAATAGCAAAGGAAATAACATGAACAATTAGTCAGCGTCTGACACAGTCAATCTTCCCTTGCTTCAAGTAAAAGTTATAACGAAGAAGTATTCTAGCGGATATCGTACAGTTTCGTATTGGTAAAAAGCTAATTCTCTTCCGAACAATGGGATTGAAATCCATGGCTGCCTGAAATTTACTTACACTTTACTTTGCCTAAATTCTACTACTGCACGGGAATAGCTTATGCAATTTTCACTAGGCAATGACCATTATTCATAAACTAGGCTTCATAAAAGAAATATGATTATACCAGGTTCTCATAGATGGTGGCAAAGTGGTGAAACAATGGAAAAATTTGAAATACTGGGGAAGAGATACTAGCAAGTCGACGAAAATCTTGTCACTTCCAGACTTACCATTTACGTGGGTTGCTTGCACATGCAACTGACGATCAGAGTTCTTGAAAAGACTTGTTTCGCCACCTCACTAATAATATAAAGACAGTCGGAGGACAAAGTACAAAGTTAGCCTGAGAACAACGCGTGCTCTTAGTCTGAAGGTTGGTCTCTCTCTGCGGTGTGATGTCAGGTCAGGGTGGCTGTAGCGTTGGGCTGTTTGTCCGTCGTTCATCCATAGCCCCAGGTAGTCGGAAAAATTGACAGAGATATTGCCGAATGCATAGGACAGGGAAAAAGGAAGCTTAAGACCACCTTTGCAAGAGGTTACTTGGTAAAACCCTCCCCTGTTGGTTGGGGTCTCGAATGCTAACTGTTGCCTGCTAAAAACGTTATTTTTTTGAAAAACATAGCCTACCGACTTCGCTCGCATTCCCTTAGCGTCGACAGAGACGCCTTTCTGTCTTTGTTCGAACGATATTTTTACTAAACAATAAAGAGATATACGAACAGCAGAATATTTATAATATATATATATATATATATATATATATATATATATATATATATATAAATCATAATCTGTGTGTACTATTCGAAAACGGAAAAATGCACAATAACGGTTAACCTTGCCCATCTAGTTATTTAATGCATTGTTACATCATTTCCCTTTCATAATACGATCGACGAGAGGAGACAATCCCTTCTGTAGGACAGGCTCAGAGAGACATGGCAAAGGAGAGGGGTGCTGTTTGGGGATGCAGAGATAAAAAATAGGTCTAACTCCTGAAGAAGCGACCGACTCCGTGCACATATAGGAAACAAGGAAAACGGAAGACTGCTAAACTCAACAGAGATCGGGTGGCATGACGGGCTACGGAGTCTTTGGGAAGGATTGACTATCTTATTCATTATAGCAGAGGAGCGAAAGAAAACTGACCTTTGGCAGCCGGTCAGAAGATGGAAGCACCTCACAGTCGAGAGGGAGAAGATCGAGAGATGAGGAGCAAGATGAGTAGTGGATCAGACGAGCTGCTTTTTGACCGTCCTGCCGAGAAGGGAAAGGAAAACAGAAGCACCAAAGACGCTGTATGATGTTGCAAACAGGGACAAACGATGCCAATGAAAACTTTTATTCCTATGGATGAACAGAAAACTTGTTATAAAAGACAACGTCTACAGTTTTCGGAGCAGATTTAAGTAATTTGAGCTACACGACCTCTCGGAGATAAGTTTGGAGTAATTTAGATAAAAGGAAATAATAGAAGCGAGACGCCAATTTCATTGCTATTAAGCAGAACTGAGCAAAGTGAATGCAAGATTAATGACAGGAATTAGGTGAAAACTACCTTGGAAGATCTCAAGATACGAATTGATGAATGAATATAGACTATTTCGAGGTTGCGTATGAATGACAAAGTATGGCTTGGATATTATGAATGGATATTATGGGAAAGAGAAATGGGTGACTGTGTAATTGGAAACAGCATAAAGGTCCCTTTGATAAAGTCTAGACGAAGTAAGACTGAACATCACTATTGTGGAGCGTCGCCAAAAATAGGGAGATGAATATATAACGAACGAATTATAATGGTAAGGCTAGGTATACTTACTTTACAAACGTTGCATGAAAAAAATGAAAATAGTTTACGGGCAAGAAAATCCATAAGAAACTTGGCTCAATCGAGCCGATGTTGAATTGTCAAATGCCTTAGAATATACAAAAAAAAAAAAAAAAAAAAAAAAAAACACGACGAAAGTTTATCATCAGTCAGGCTAAGAAGAGAACCGAACATCGCTTCGAAAGTGTAGGTCCCTTATTGGATATCGCCTACCCGTATCCATAATGGGACTTCCTAAAGCAGAATATTATGTTCTTGCGCTTCATATGCGCAGCTACAGGGAATTTAAGGACTCTTAAGAATAAATATTGTCAATTTTACCTTATGGGCTTATGAAACATTCAAATTAACACTAAGTGTTTAATACTAACTATTATGTGAAGAGCTTTTCAATCTCAGGTAAGTCAGAGAAAATCTTAGTTCCCTTTAATTTAGACCTAGAGAGGATCCCATCAGAAAGAGAAATGACAGGGACTCTCTAACACCTTTCATGGCCAGCTTCAAAAATCAGATAAATACATTTCTATAAGAGAGAGAGAGAGAGAGAGAGAGAGAGAGAGAGAGAGAGAGAGAGAGAGAGAGAGAAACGGAAGGATAGTGACAGGGCAAAATGTACTCCGAAGAATTTAATGAAGCGGAAGAAAATGTTTTTTGGAAGGCCGACTTAATTAGGGAGGCGATGTCGTGTACCGAAGTCGTAAAGGCGATGTTGAAATCATTCTAACACTGCAGCAAGTTGCATGAGAGCAATGCAGTTTATCACACCAACAAAACATTTTCGTTTTGCATGTTTTACCAGAGTGAGGTCTCATTCTTTTGTGATATATTTATGCGTTGTCGTTGAATATATCATTCTCTTATTATGGTCTTGATTTTTTAACAGAGCTATACAAGCGCAATTGCAAGTGTGATTACAGTATATTTGTGAATTACAGCATGTTTGTATTAACACTGCAAATATCAGTAGACTATTTGGCGACTTGTTATTTGCCTAATAATGATAAAAATGTGTGTGAAAGGGTAGGTGACAAAAGACAACGAATATTAATAGGAATGACGAATACCCAAATTTACCCGTTCTCCAGATAGTGCAGGCATTCACGGCAAGTGGTGACCAGCATAAGAAGGTTCATGACATAACTCATTCTCTGTTTTCCATCACAGAAGAACGGTTGCTTTATCCGCGCTTCCCAGAGAAAGCTTAACCATGGACTACTGTAACTTATTGCTTACAAGAAGCAAGCATGACTTGTCGTCTTTTGGAAGTATTGTCCACAATCCATAATGGATCTCTCTCTCGACGCTGCCGCGGAAGTGAAGTGCCATGGTAAAGTTCGGTTATTATGATGCTGGCCCTTCGACCTGACGCGTCTAATAAATGGCTGTCCGCAGTCTTTATAAATACCCTTCAGGAGACCTGATGAAGCGGGAAGGAATGACGTCACGCAGACTGAAAAGTTTTGGTTTTTGAAAGAAACTGAATTTTGTTGGAGTGGAATTTATTTATTCTTATTTAGTATTCAATTCCGTCTATTTCATTTGGTAATTCCCCATTAGTTTTTATCGCGACTTTTACTCAAGTCTGCTTTCACCGTCAGCATAAGAATGTTCAGATTCGTAAACTAAGTTGCCATGATACGTGAAAGTGCTTAAGTGTGAAACTGGAAAGCTAACTCAGTATGAAACATTGCATTAACTGCAACAATGTGTTCATTTTGCTAAGACAGAAAACAAATAAACTTCCTTTGACATTTCTTGGAAATAATGTAAGTTTTATTTTAAGAGAATATCTTTGTCTTTAAGCAAGCATAATGATTTTTGTTAGTTACAAAAATTCTTGAGTCCTAAGTCCCTTTTTATTCCAAAATGTGAACAGCAGAGAGCGTAATTACTCTTGCCTTTTTCCGGTGTAATGATATACTATGACGGAATGTGGAGGTCATTGTGTATGCCCGAGGTAATAAATATTTCTTTTTATCGTCACCGGAATGTGAGTTAATTCACGAATTCGCAGCCGCCATTTCAGCAGAAAGGTTTTTCAGTTTGAGTGAAAGGGCTGTGATGTAATCGAGACAGACTACGTTTCAAAAGTGTCACGAGATGATGTTTGTTTATTTTACAGTGTGTTGTTGCTCATTTTTCTGAAATCCGATGAATGACTGAAATCGATTGGTGAATAGAATAATAGGTCAAGTTGTGATGGAAATGGCTAATGTTTTCTAAAGTCTAGCATGCCGGTTCCAGCTGGGTAACTCACATTCTCGAGTCACTTTTAAAGAATGAACGTGTTAATGACTGATGTTTTATCTTTCTTTCGAACCAACCTCTGTTATGGAAAATGGCTAACTAGTTAAAGATTTGAATTTTATAGAGTCTTATGAACGGGAATTGAAAACCATAACAAAGGTATCGAAGAAAGGTGACCGGACTTAATATGGTAACTACAGAAGCATTGCACCCAAGTTGGTTGTGATGAAAATATTCAGTATGGTCTTTCTCAAAAGGCTGGAGAAGAAAATGATACTGAATGCCTAGAGATGAGTTGACCAGTTCTAGAAAGGATAGAAGTTGTGCAGATTATATATCCGTGTTGAAACACTGTGCAGCAGTGTACGGATTTTAAAAATCAGAGAAATGGATGAGAGTACATCAAAGAAAAAACAGAAAATGGTACTAACTGAACTTAAGTGAGTTACGGACTCCCAATTTGAGAGATACACACACACACACACATTTAATAAGTGTGTTTGGATACGAGAGAGAGAGAGAGAGAGAGAGAGAGAGAGAGAGAGAGAGAGAGAGACACACACACACGCACACATACTACACTAATAAGTGTGTTTGCATGAGAGAGAGAGAGAGAGAGAGAGAGAGAGAGAGAGAGAGAGAGAGAGCAGGAGAACGCAGAAAGGGCAGAATGTGCTTCGAATTTAATGAAACGGAACAAAATGTTTTCGGAAGGTGGGTTTAATTAAGTCATCGGCGCCGTGTCCCCAGGTCATAACAGTGATGCTGAGATCATTCTGACACCGCAGCGGGTTGCATGATGGCTGTGTAGCTGATCCTACCAGCAGATTCTTCCCCTGTCGCTTGCCTTCGCAGTGCGTGCTCTAATTCTTTTACGAAACATTTATGAGATTTCGTCGTAGGCGGTTTCTGATTTTCTATGAAAAATGGTATGCACTCCCAACAGTAACTATGATGTTATATACTGTTTGGATTACGTACAACAACAACAACAACAACAAAAACAGCAACAAAAACAACAACAACAACAACGATGATTATAGTATGCTAATATTCTGCTTCAGATTTTTTGTTTCTCGTGCCTCATTGCAACCCAACCTAATACATTTCTAAGCTATGAGTTTCAGTAAGGCACTGCTAGCTTGAGACTATGATTAGCGATAACCAATGCATTTATGAGAGAGGAGACATCAGTTACCGCAAGAAATGAAAGCCAATTTTACATATTCTCAACACTGCAAGTTTTCATGGTATGCAAAAATTAGCATAAAAGGAAAGTTCAGACACAAATAAATTTTTCACGGTAGAAAGATTGCTTTATCACGTTACCTAGAAAATTCTTACACAATGAAAGCTACTGCAGGATATTGCTTGCATCGAGCAAACAGGCATGCAAGCATGACTTGTCATCATTTGGAAGAATGCTAACCGCAATCACTAATGGATCTGTCTGTCTGTCACGGAAGTGATGTGTCATAATAAAATTCGGCAGTTGTGACACTGGCCCTTCAACCTGATGCCTCTAGCAATGGTGTGTCGGTTAAGACGTCATGTTAGTATTGAAATCGGTTTCATTTCCTAATCTTTGAATCTGCATTTTCCGTAAACAATCTTATGTGCTTATGTAAAAAGGACCTTGACCAGTGGTCATACAATCAAAATTTTCGTCAACTCTTGATTAACCTTGGCTATATGTTAGTATGGAAATATTAATATTAATACATAAATGACAAGACATAACTAGAGAGTGATTAGTAGACATTCCACAGACTACAAACAAAGATATTAATCGCATTAAGCACTAAACCGATGAACCTTACGTTGAAATGTGTTGACGAAAGAATTCCTGAACTTCAAAGTTTTTTTTTTTTTAATCCAAAATTCAAAGAACAGAGAGCTTAACGTCTGTTGTCTTTTTACAATGCAATGATTTACCATAGAAATTTTTATTTATGTCCGAAGTAACAGATATTTCTTCTTATCTCCTTATCATGAGACACTTGAAAATGTTCATGAACAGAAATGGTCTTCTTCTTCTTTCGACCTTATTAATCCCACTGTATAGCAGGGTCAGCTGCTCGAGTCAACTTTCTCCATCTATTTCTATTCCTTGCCCATATCTCTCCTCCCCACGTCCATCCATCTGATCTGCTGACGCCCCACACTCCTCCTCCCCATCACTGGCATGTTCTTAGCTCTCTTGATTTTCTTGACCGGTTCCACCTCCTCTCTTCTTATTACATGGCCATAGTACCTCAAACGCGCTTCCTTGGCCTTCTCCTTTACGTTACATACCACACATTCTTCTTATATCTTGACTCTGCCTCCTTTCCAGTAGTGATATTCCAGCAACCCATCTCACCATCCTCGTCTCGGTTCTTTACAACAGTCCCTCCCCTTTCCTCTTAAGTGTCCAAGTTTCCGCCCCATATAATAGTACGTGCCTGATAACTGTCCTATAAATTTTCATTTTGAGCCTTAATGGCATTTTCTTGTCTAAAACAACTCCAGTTACTTCCCTCCATTTTAACCACGCTTCTTTCACTCTCTGTCTCACTGCTTTCTCAGTACCTCCCTCTTCTGTTATTATTGATCCAAAATAGTTAAACTCATTGCTCTGCTTTAGCACTGCACCATCTTCCACTTGAATGTTTACTTCTTCATGTCCTTCTTTACTGCTAATCATCCACTCTGTCTTTCCAATGTTCGCTGTCAATGAACAGAAATGGTCTTACCTTGCAATCGGCTGCAGCCTTTACTGCTTTTCTGATGAAGTTAGGTAATGTACACACTCTTGAAGTGAGATAGATGATGTTCAATATATTTTACCTTCTGCAGTGCTCCTTCCTCTTAATGGCATTTCTTATCAGTTCTTATACCTTTCTCACTCGGTTGAGAAATAACTTATGCCATCTGTGTTTTTTGCAATGTCATAACTGTTTAGATAATTTATCTAATTTTCGCTAGCAGGATGCTGCCATTTTTACCAAGGGTAAAAACTGACAGAGGCATATTTTTATTTTCTGTTTCCATCAGTTTAATCTATTTCAATGATTTTGAACCTACTAAAGCACGTTTATTTTCTTGTGTTGTTTTTCGCAACACGCTGCCTGAACTTGTGTATCAAACACTGAATTTTTGGAATTTATGTTTGTTAGATTTTACTTTCACTATTCGAACGCCTGTCAAAATATATAAAGCCCGTGTAACGCAAGAAATTCACACCACCTGGTAAGATCATTGAAATGCCTGAAAAAGAAAGATGCTCCTTCTTTTTCGTAATATCTGTGGTAAATGTTTGTCTTCCAGGTCAAAACCTTTTGGAAAATCCCAGTGCAAATAGAGAAGCCTTCCTTCACCAAGTTCTGCATCTTCCCAAACTATAAACGGCTTTGTTCAAGACATAATTCTATTCTTTCTGGGAGTAATGTGTAGTCTTTCACTGGTGGTCTCTCTTTTGCTGATGATCATCAGTATTTCCCAGACCAGTCAGTGTTTGGGGAGTGCAGGAGCTTCGAAAATTCCATTCCAAGCTTTTGATTTTATGAGAATGTTGGTGTAAGAAGTTCGGCCAGTTAAAGTGTCCTTATGAAAATGTTAGAAAGCAGGTTTGATATTTACAGAGGAACATTATGATTTTATATCAATGTCCGGTATTCTAGTTTTTACTGCGCAGATGTGCCTTTTATTCGATATATACGGTATATATATCAATTATACATTCCCTATCTGAAAGAACTAAGATTCTGGTTTCAAAACTGGACAAAGGCCACCTCACCCTCTTGCAAAAATAATTTGGACACTACTGTAAAAATGTGATTTTTACCTTCCATAACGATGAGCTCCCTTTGAATTATAATGAAATTTACAATCATAAATCTTTGACATCTATGATAAAAATTTGTCTTTCGCAAAACTCCAAAATATGAAATAGCACTGAATTCCTCGAGGTAATCTACGACCAGAGAGCAAGAGAAACATTTTTAATTTACCCATTTATAAACGACCTGACTTTAGTGGTCGTAGCAAGAAGTGAGAACAGTTCTCCACATGGATCAGTATTTTGCATAAAAGTTCAGTTAATTTCTCACTGCAAAATGAAAGTCATTTTTTACTGACTTAGTTTAAAGCACTTAGCATCTCAAAGTAGACACATCATGACAAGGGATCCATTTTCTTACCTTACAGGAATCATGCGGTGTTACGAGTGTCTGTAATTACATATTTTTTGTAATTACATATATTCTAATCACATTTGAGAAGTGGGTGAACTTCGCTATACATACAGTTGTATCTTTGCATACATTCATATGAATGGATATGAATGTATGCAAAGATACAACTATATATAGTGAAGTTCACCCACTTCTCAAATGGACAGGCACACACACATACTTAAATACATAATCATGCATCATTTCCGGGTAGAGTACAACACATCTGAAGGTTCCCACATCGATCATTATGCGAAGGAATAAAATTTCTATTTGAGCATGTTTTTTAAATACATATCTAAAGCTAATGACAGTGTTTAACTTCTAAGTACTCATTCGACTGCGTAGTTGTGCCGCGAACCCAGTACTCAACATCCCATAGACTAAAATAAAGAAAGAAAATATCAGGTTCGATAAATGAGAAACCGAACTTTGAATATTTGCCCGAAGCGAAGTAAGTTTCATAAAATAAATAAACAGACTGACAGGAAATCAACAATATGAATTATGTCAGACAGCATAATTCATAAATTCCAAATCCCGTTTTTATAAAAAAAAAAAAATGAGAAGCGGACAGTAATTACTGTTGCCTTTTTGCTCGTGTAATGATTTACAATGACAGAACGCATAGCCCACTGTATATGCCAGAAATAATGGACATTTCTTTTTATCTTCAGTGGAATGTGAGTTAATTTCGCATATTCCCTGCAGTCATTTGACCAGAAAGGGTTTTGCAGCCGAAAGGATTGTGATGTAATCGGGAAACAAACTGAAAAAGGAGTATGAATTGAAATTGGTTTATTATACTATCTGCTGCGGCCAAAGTATTAGAGTCAGTTGATAGACACAGGGGCCAAAATTGTGTTGAAATTGGTTACAACGTAGTATTCAGCTGGTATTAGATATTATCCATTAATTATCAATAGCAAATTGCTTACTTTAATTTGTAGAAACATTTGTTTAAAACTGGAGGATATGACACTTGGTTTACAAAATTGTTATTAAGCTGCCTGAGGTCAACCAATCAAAGTAAAACTATTCAGATGAATAGTATATACACTAAAAGGGCTAAGTATTACGATACTGGTCGATGTGTCTTAAGACACAACATATTCAGCAGTGTTTGACTGATATATTTTCTTACGACGTAAAGTGTGCATCGAAATTTATTAGTGTACAAGTACATTTCGTAAAGTGTACTTTCATTACGACGTATAGACCAATGTCGAAAAATGGCGTTGAACTATTTAGTCTGGTTATACTAATCATGTTCCAATCGTCCAATAGTCACTGTGGTGGAAACAAAAATTTTTATGTGCAACACATATATACAGTAGTAGAAAGAAACGAACTTCCAATACAGCAAGCAGTGCAACTAAATGCTTCAGATTTTCTAGTGGCTTCCGGCAATGCCTCCTCATTTCAACAAGTTTTTCCAGTGAACTGACTTTTCTTTATCCCTTCTCGAAAAAATTCATAGTGTGTTTCTTGTATTATCAAAATCACTTGTTTACAGCATATTCTTTCTCATTACGACGAACAGATCTTGATGAAGGTATGTTTTTTGTTTGCTGTTAACATTAGCCAATAATCTTTTTCTTTGAGATTTTAATCTTCTAAAATCACGTTTTGACTTTTTTTTCGCTCGATTCTTTCTCATTAGGGTTCGTCCACATTACGATAAAACATATAAACACCCGTCATTAACGTATCGTATCCATATCACAAAATTCAATGTTTATTTCTTTTATTTCCCTTACTGTCATTATCATCATGAAAAGTATAAGATTACCCTCCGCCCGTCTGTTAAAAGCTATAAAACCCCGGGTACACGAAACCAAAATTCAGACGCCTCATATTAATCATACTGATTATTAAATGATTCGAAAAATGACACATGCTTTATCATGATAGTAAAATCTCAATGGACTTTTTGTTTTCTGCAGTGTGACGTATGGTGTCTTTCAAATTCAAGCGCATCTAAGAAATTCGAAGACAAAAGGGTCATTCTGCATCGAACTGTTCTGTTCTCCCTTCAGGATTTTACCAAGCTACTACCTGCTTTGCTCCGTATATAAATCTGTTCTGTCTGGGAGCAAAGTTCAGCCATTTACTTGCTGATGGCCATTAGGATGTGAGGGTAATTTTTTAAAACCATCAAAACTGATTCAGTATGGCGACATCTAAAATTCCATTTCAAGTTTTTGATCTTGCGAGAAAGAGGGTGGATGCGGGGTTAGTGGACTATCCGATCACAGGAACTGACCTTAAAATATCAGATGGGAGGTATAAGATGCTGAAAAAAAAAATAACAGCAAATAAAGGTTTCGATTCCATTTCAACTTACTCATTGAAAAACCACCAACCTATATGTGGTTTCACAGTCTAAAAGAACTTATTCTCTGGTTTCACAACTGCGAAGGAAATCTCCCTTGCGAAAGCCATTCGGACGCAGAGTGGGGCTAAGTATTTCTCGCTTCCCTAAAATGGCAGAGGCAGAATTCAGTTGAATAGATGATAAACTTCCGACTGTTATAAACAGACACTGTTAAAATTCTGTTATTTACGAAGGAGAGAGTCTTATTCATTTTGCCCTCGGTAACTCTCCTCAGTATAAACTAGTCAAGAATTTCTCGAGGTAATTAACGACCAGAGGATGGCAAAGCATTTTTCTAACTTACCCCGTTTCTCAACGGCGAGTTAATAAGCAGTTCTAACTGAATTAAGGAGACTGGGGTCCCATAATTCCTCTCTACGGTCTGGTAAAACAAAACTATATAAAAGTTCAGTTAACTTCTTGTCGTAAATGAGAGAGAGAGTTTTTTGTCATAAAAGGTTGAATTGCACCTCGAAGTCGACAACAAATTATGACAAAGGTCACAGTTTGCCAGTTGGTTAATTCGCCTCTGCTGTTTTGTAAGGTTCTGATTACGTAAATCGGTAGACGACAAATTAACAGACTTTTTCTTTCTAAACAGCTTGACATTTTTTAGCGCAACCCAGTTTGATATTTTTAAAAGTAGATTACACCATTATGAGGGAAGTTAGGAATTTTTTTTTTTTGTTTGTTAATTCTAGCATAAAATCAATATCGTTTTCGAGGTGTAGACTAGATTTAGTTCCAGGTATTTATAAGCATCAATGACGGGTTACGGTGTCTGAATAATTTCCAAGAAGAGCTTGTTTGTATTAGCACTTTTCAGCATTGGCTGCACGTCCGATTAAGCAAGATCTTCCGCCAGTCATTATGCCCACGACCCAGGTTATAAGATAATTATCAAATACTTAAAAAATAAGTGCTTGATAATCTCAGGGCTCATTCTTACAATTGCAGTTGATAGTTGCTCTGTAATAGTTAAGTTATATTTTTATTCAAGGAATGCGTATAAATAAGACTTCTGTTTAGAAATACATAAAAAGACGTTTTATGTCTATATGCCGTCTACTGAGGGATTCAAGTAATGTTTACTACATTAAGTGTTTCTTGTTGAATAGTAAGGTCAGTCTACATCTCATTTCCGTGCTAATGAAAACCGACGTTGGCTCTGTTCCACAGGTATCATCCTTCTGTTCCTCGACAGAGTCACTTTATTTCATTACACGAATGATCATCGTCCTGTAAGTGCTGTTTTTCAAGCCTGTCTTAGGGGAATACCAGAAATCACTTTGTTCACTTATAAAATCTCTCTCTCTCTCTTTCCTGTCTATGAAAATATTATTTACATACAAATATATGATATACATATCTGTATATGTATAGTACATAATACAGTGTCTATATACGTATATACATATATGTTTATAAATATATAAATTTTCCTAATTTTTCTTGACACAATGAAATCATTCATGAAATGTTCAAATTAATAAAATTATTTGGTTTTCAGAATTCGTAATTCATAAAAATAATGCGGTTTTTCTCGTATTTCCTTTTGCTCATTAAATGGTAAATAAATTTTAGTATTTAGTAGCTGGTATTTTGGCGTCACAGGTAAATGCTTCCTCAGCAGAACAGTTGGAGCACCGACAAAATTTATCTTATTCTCGGGGGAGCGGTTGAGTTTGTGACTGACCAGAGTACAATTGGGCAAACCACATCTGTTTTTGTATTTCTTTCCTAACAGATGTACTTCCAGGATGCAGTGAAGAAATGGTTTACTGACCTAACCAGAGTCTATGCAGCTCCTCTGACAGATTGATTCTAGAAAGCAATACCTTCTTATTGGGCAGAAAAAAAATATGAAATGCCTCTCTTCAAGTTTTGAATTTCAATTTAAGAATAAAAATTACCAAAAACCAGTCAGAAAATATCACATCCCCGGTAACTGGAAGCTAACGCTTTTATGAAAAATTTCACTTATGATTTACCATTTTCTTTTTACAGTTCGCAGAAAGTTGACATTGAAAATGCTTTAGTGCCAAGCACAAAGAGCAAACGTTCATGCAACCATTTTTCACATTCAATAATATTCACACCGTTACACCATGAAAATAATAATTACACAGTGGACTAATTCGTAAATTTTCGCATTTTACTTATCATAATTACACACACACACAAATATGTATAAATATATATAAATATACATATATATATATTTATATATATACAGTATATATAATCAGTAAGCTACAAACGTCCTTTAATATCCAATTCGCTCTACCTTGGAAATAATATATTTTCATATATGTTACCGAAGGGCAATTTTTTATTTGATAATAAGTTCGTCGTCCTGTGGGCTCGAACCAGCGAAGGACAAGAACTCAGGACTACAGTGGACGCATTAACCCATCCGGCCAGCAAGTGAGGTTTAAGTGGATATCGGCTCCCATATACAAATCCCCCATCGAACTCAGGTGTTTGTATTTAGAGACGATATCCACCCACCTCTGCCATGTTGACTGTGTAATGCGTTTGTCGCACACAGCCATATTATGACTTTTTATCACATCACCGTGATTCATATACAATCAGTAAGCTACAAACGTCCTTTAATACCCAATTCGCTCTACCTCGGAAATAATATATTTTCATATATGTTACCGAAGGGAATTTTTAGTTGATAATAAGTTCGTCGTCCTGTGGGCTCGAACCAGCGAAGGACAAGAACTCAGGACTACAGTGGGACGATTAACCCATCCGGCCAGCAAGTGAGGTATAAGTGGATATCGGCTCCCATATACAAATCCCCGTCGAACTCAGGTGTTTGTATTTAGAGACGATATCCACCACCTCTGCCATGTTGACGTGTAATGCGTTTGTCGTCACGCCAGCCATATTATGACTTTTATCACATCACCGTGATTCATATACAATCAGTAAGCTACAAACGTCCTTTAATATCCAATTCGCTCTACCTCGGAAATAATATATTTTCATATAAGTTACCGAAGAGGAATTTTTAGTCGATAATAAGTTCGTCGTCCTGTGGGCTCGAACCAGCGAAGGACAAGAACTCAGGACTACAGTGGACGCATTAACCCATCCGGCCAGCAAGTGAGGTATAAGTGGATATCGGCTCCCATATACAAATCCCCGTCGAACTCAGGTGTTTGTATTTAGAGGCGATATCCACCCACCTCTGCCATGTTGACGTGTAATCGTTTGTCGCACGCAGCCATATTATGACTTTTATTACATCACCGTGATTCATATACAATCAGTAAGCTACAAACGTCCTTTAATATCGAATTCGCTCAACCTCGAAATAATATATTTTCATATAAGTTACCGAAGGGGAATTTTTTAGTTGATAATAAGTTCAGTTGTTCCGTGGGCTCGAACCAGCGAAGGACAAGAACTCAGGACTACAGTGGACGCATTACCCCTCCGGCCAGCAAGTGAGGTATAAGTGGATATCGGCTCCCATATACAAATCCCCACTGTAGTCCTGAGTTCTTGTCCTTCGCTGGTTCGAGCCCACGGGACGACGAGCTTATTATCAACTAAAAAAGTCCCCTTCAGTAACATATTTGAAAATATATTATTTCCGAGGTTGAGCGAATTGGATATTAAAGGACGTTTGTAGCTTACTGATTGTATATGAATCACGGTGTTGCGATAAAAAGTCATAATATGGCTACGTGCGACAAACGCATTACATGGTCAACATGGCAGAGGTGGGTGGATATCGTCTCTAAATACAAACACCTGAGTTCGACGGGGATTTGTATATGCGGGGAGCCGATATCCACTTATACCTCACTTGCTGGGCCGGATGGGTTAATGCGCCCACTGTAGTCTGAGTTCTTGTCCTTCGCTGGTTCGAGCCCATGGACAACGAACTTATTATCAACTAAAAATTCCCTTCGGTAACATATATGAAAATATATTATTTCCAAGGTAGAGCGAATTGATATTAAAGGACGTTTGTAGCTTACTGATTGTATATGAATCACAGTGATGTGATAAAAAGTCATAATATGGTTGCGCAGTGCGATAAACGATTACACGGGTCAACATGGAGGTGGGTGGATATCGTCTCTAAATACAAACACCTGAGTTCGACGGGGGATTTGTATATGGGAGCCGATATCCACTTATACCTCACTTGCTGGCCGGATGGGTTAATGCGTCCACTGTAGTCCTGAGTTCTTGTCCTTCGCTGGTTCGAGCCCACAGGACGACGAACTTATTATCAACTAAAAAATTCCCCTTCGGTAACATATATGAAAATATATTATTTCCAAGCTAGAGCGAATTGGATATTAAAGGTCGTTTGTAGCTTATTGATTGTATATGAATCACGGTGATGTGATAAAAAGTCATACAGTATATATATGTGTGTGTGCCTATGTGTGTATGAGTATGTATGTGTGATAGTGACCGATGTGCTGGTTTTTCGCTAGAGCCAGACCCATAGTATCCAGACCTTTCCTCTATGCTATATTAATAACCTACTGGTAATAATCTCCACTTTTAGGCTTTCCGTGGTCCAGCCCTGGCCCAGCCTCTGTGACCACTAGCATCTGTGACTTCTCATCTCGACCCTCTCTTATATCACCGCCTTATATTTCCGCAAAACTCACCCTATGACCATTAAACAACGGATGAACCCCCTGTGCAGAAATCTTCGGCAAATGAAAAAAGGTTATATAGCTACAAATACTTCCCTTTTGAGGCATTGGTTCCGGCGCTTTAATTTCATTGGTGCCAATGGCCTCAAGATGTAGTAAGGGCGAAGGACAGTTAAAATCGGTAGAGACTTCTGAGAGAAGTTTTACCCCTCCAAGGAAAGTTACAGGTAAATGGAGAGGATAACATCCAACCCCGATGCGATGCTGTTACTCAGTGAAAACTGACACCTGTTGCTAATGGAGTTTGGCCACATCAGACTGTGGTTGAGCTATTTTGCGCACCTGTATGTGTATGTATGTACGTATGCATACTATTATGTATGTATAATCATTTAATCGTTTTATGTATGAAGATGTAGTCATGTGAGCACCAGCGTTCAAATATGATACAGGAAAATTTTTTTCGGAAAAAAATTCTGGCACCGTAATTCTTTTCTGATGCTTGGCAATATTCAGGACAGGACTGATGAACAAGGGATCTAAATTTTTTGCACTCGCTACAGGTAATCTAGGATATAGCTAAAAACAGAGGGACAGAGAAAAGAAGAGATAGAGGAAGTTTCGTAATGGTTATGTACTCTTGAAAAGAGAGGAAATATAATTTCAGGGTCGCCTAAACCTTGAAAGGCTGTCAAGGTTTTATGACAGTATTCGTTAATTCATCCGGTGATTTTACTTATATAATAATAAAGAAAGCGTTACATTACTGTCAACCACGAGATGTAAAACTAAGCAACTCAAGTTTTGTCATAATAAAAAGGAGCTGAACTTTTATAGTTTTGTTTTACCTGGTCGTAAAGACTAGATTTATTGGACCCCAGACTATTTTTTTCTTCCTTTTCATTATAACTACTTAACCCGCCGTTGATAAATGACTAAAGTTTAAGAAAAAGGTTTCTCCTGCCTCTGGTCTTAGATTACCTTGAGAAATTTGGGTCGTTATATAAAATTCTACGGAAGGCAAAAGTCCTTAAAATCTTTCTTTACTTGATGACAAAGATTTCAATTAGGTTCGCTTATAATGTTATGGGAGTTCATCGTCTCTTAACTGGACCCTGCTTCCGCCATTTTAGATAAGAGAAAACTGCTTATTGACAGTTTTGCCCGAATTTCTTTTGCGAGGTTGAGGTTGCCTTCGTTCCTTTGGAAAACAGATTATGTCTGTAGGTAGCGACATTGCCAGTATACTATAATGTATATGTCTGAAAGAAGGCTTAGCAGCCCAAAAGAACGTTTAGATATAGTAGGTTGATTTTAAATAAATACTACCCATTCATTTCATACTATTTTTTTTCCTTGTTAAAATCCTCCAAAATCCTGACACGAATTTCTTTCGAACGGTCAGGTCTGCCCTTTATAATCATTGTTATAAAATGAAAAACTTGAAATTGAATTTTTCGTAACTCCTTTATTCCAGAAACTTTGATGGTTTTCAAAAATTACCTCCACAACAGAATGACCATCAGCAAAAGGGATACTGGCACTGAAGAGAAGAATCTTAGGCCCGGAGAGGAAAAGAGTGTGTAGAACAAAGACGTTTAGAATCTGGAAAGATGCTGCAGGACAAGCAACGAGGATCGGAAAAGAGATTTTTTCTTTGTCTTCGAATTTCTTCTATGTATTTGACACGGGAGGCTGCTCATGACAAAAACGAAATAAAATAAAAATTTTTCGAGTATTTAATCCCCTATTTATATCGAAGTGTTGTGACTAGGAGGTTTAAACCTACATGCGATTACGCAGATTTTTATACCTTTTTGAGACACTTCGGAAGAGCCTTCATGTGTATTTGACAAGGGAATCTTTCCCACAATTAAAATGTGATCATATAAAAACCCGCAGAATATTTCAATTTTTTCCATTTTTATCGGTGTTCTAAGTAGGTGATATAAACAAATCTACGCGAGATTTTTAAGATTTTTAAAAATTTTTATACACTGTTGAAGAACGGTCTTAACTTACATATAATGTTGACTGCGGTGGAACTCATATGGGAAAACATAAACTTCTAAGACACAACAAGATGCTAATTCATTACTGAAGCAGTATAGTGTGATAGAAATCGTTTGTCTCAGAGGAGTAAGATCTGAAATATCGAAGAACCGAACAGCACACTGGATGATCAAGATGAAAATCGTAAGAACTCCTCCACGAGTCCTTTTCGGCACGCTACAAACAAGTCTGAAGAATATTTCAAAATGCTGCTCTAATGAACTGTAGAACGGTGATCAAATGGTTATGTTAGATGGAAATTATGAAATTTTATTGAATAAGTAAGAAGAGAAGTAGATTAATTTCTAAGAAAGCCCATTAATATGAAGGCATTTTTACGCGTGCCGCTTGGAGCCAAGAAATTGACACTGAACAACGAACCTTAATGATGATGGAAAATAATGGTGCTTCACGCTGATGCAAAGTAAAACTTTTTATGAACCGTTACGCAGTAAGCTAATAATCAATAGCCGGCTTTCAGATTAAATTTTTTATTCAAGATTAAAACTGAAATCTGTTATTTCTACAAAGACAATTAAAAAACCAATTACTCAGAACGGAATCATATAGCTGCGAGCACAGATGAAGTAGGTCATAACAGGTAATTATTCTCTGTATGCGTATCGTGTTATCCGTAGCGGGACGAAATGGAATGTCATGATCATACAGATACTGTTAACATCGTATACCGAATCACTTGCAAATTTCATGACACTGATAATAAGGACGCTGTCAATTAGTTGATTTTCTTTCTGTTACTTCTCCTGGACTGCAACAAACACAATCACAGAAAACTGTTTACATTAAGGTGTGTACTTTAACCATAAAGCTAAGGTATCTCACAGTGAAAGTGATCACCCAGCATTACATGTGGATAACACAAAATCAACTTATTATGAAATAAGGAATGGGAAGAAATATCAGATGTTCATTAGATTTTGTATACTGAAAAGATAATATCTGGTTATGAACACCATCATGCCCTGAAATGCAATAAATGCCAAGTGCTCGATTTCACCCTTCTCTGTTTCCTGAAATCTGACCCTTAGTTTGCCTCGGGAATTTCCTGTTCAATTGCGTGAAAATGTTACCATGCCATGTGGCCTCAGGCACAACTAACAATTCCCGAGTGACAGTAAGGCACTAAAATGTGTAGAGGAAAAACACGTACACCTGAGGAAATAAATTTTGATTGTCATTTCCATCTGATCTATTATTCTGTATTATCATAAAAACTATAAGAACACTGCAATCATTCTTTCATGCTCAAAAATATTTTTCATTAGTTTTGGATATCATGAGCCCTAATGAAAGACCAATCGAAGATGTCTGTATCAGATTACTGTGCTTCACGGTGTACTGTTTCTTGTGCGACCCTGTGAATGTTTTTTGGCATTCAAAAGTTATGATCTGATTTGATTTGATGTTTTAGCAGGAGTCACTACGAGCAGGTTCAGCGACGCTGAAAATATCTATAACGAAAAGACAGCTTGACGGGTCTCAGTACTGATCTCTAGTTCCAAATGGTAAGTTCAACGTCATACAGAATGCTTGACGAGTACAAGTATAAGTTAACAACGAAACCACTATCTTATCATGCCGTCTTCGAATCCAGCTACAAAACACACGACTTGCTTCATTCTTCTGAAAAGAAGTCAGACGATTATTAGAGGATTTATATATCTATTTTCTTAATTAGTTTCTTATCTCTCTGACCTTCTTCTCAGCATCAAAGGAAGTCCAGGGTTGCCAAACACGTCATGACCAAATTTAAAACACGCGGCAACATCGCTCCCCGACGTCATCGACAAGGCCACCAGTATTTGGTACCTCTTGATAGGAACGACTCTAAGAAAATCTGTCATGATTCCATGAAGATTAACATTTGGGAAATTGTCACTCTAGGTCAATACTACAGAGCTACTCTGACACTTCGTTCTGAGAATAATTATCCTTGAAAGTCGCACGGACACTTCCCAAGTCACTTTTCCCAAAAACAATCTGCGGCGGTTACATTGAACTAACTACCCTTTCGACAAAGTGACCGCATATAAGACTCGCTACCGGAAACAGTGACGGCAACTAGTGAAATGTCCAGGACTGCACACTAAACCATGGCCCACTGACGAAAGTTCATGAAGGACAACCCCATTATTGTACAATCTCTTCACTGACAAAAGCATGATTAATTTAATCTGGCACTATCTGGTGCCCCACTTATACATATAAATAGAACTTGAAGTGAATGCTACTTGCCATTTAATTATAATAAATTAACACGTTCTTCATGTTTAAGAAAGCGTCCGTCCGCATTACCAGTCCTCCTCAGAATGAATAGGATAATCTTATTAACGTGAAAAAATCTCGAATGAATAAATCTTTCGTTCTACGCAATTGGCTGCCATTGTATGTCACGTGTTGTCTTACGTTCAGACAACGGATAATGTATTATTATTATTATTATTATTATTATTATTATTATTATTATTATTATTATTATTACTGGTAGTGGTCGTGTATAGGACTTTATGAAGTCTTAAGAACACATCGGATAAGGTTAGTAGAAGTAACGCAATGAATTATTTCGGAAGTTTGAGACATACACTCATACACACTCGCATAACTCTTCGTCGTGTGCTTTCCTTTCCCAAATTCTTCAGACCATGAGCACTGGTCATTCGTCTCTTCTCTGGAAAAAAAAAAAAAAAAAGGAGAACGGAAATAACAGATGTCCTTTCACCGTCGAGGGAGACATTCAAAAAGTGGAAGCCAGGGGAGTATTAGCATTCTTGCTGGTCCCCGTCTCTCATCTAACATCGTTTGTCATCATTTGCGAAAACCCTTCCCTCTCCTCCTGTTCCATTTGCTTAATACAAAAACGCCAAGAAAGAAAATAACGCGGAGACTGGCGCGCACAACGGCGGGATAACTCGAAACTCCCCTTGCTTATTTTTTTGATGGATGATTGGAATTACTGTAGAGTCTGCGAGTGCCTCCTTTTTCGTCATTTCGGGAGAAAATGAGAATTTTTCCATTTGCTTTCTTTTGATGGTCCCAAAGCCTTTTCGAGGAAACATAAATGCGTTACCAACTTAAACAAAGGTCATTTTACTAGAGTTTACCTGGTGATTCCCAATTGTTTGAAACAATGAGATTTTTTCCACGTTCATAGATGCCTTTCCTTTGCTTTTAGCGTGTTATACAGCCTCACCATTGGTAATCCATTGTTCTCCATCTGAAAAAGTGTCAAATCTCCTCACCGTAATTCGTACTCGTAAATTAAGTTGGCTCATGTTATGCAGAATATTTGTTGCTTCTTTATGATGCAGACCAAGGTAAAGGTTTCGCGCTCTCGAGAGTGAATGTTTGCAATTAACTTTGTTCTAGAACTAGTGGAAGGAAACTGCACGGGATCAGCATAAAGTTTCTCCAAATAATAACCATAAATAAACAAATTTTGGGAGATCCATAATTTTAGTTACTGAAAAAGAAAGAGGAGTTTTCACCGCTTACTAAAACGATCTTTTTAAAGCGCTGACAGTGTTTGGCAGTTGTTGAAGGACCTGTGAGACGGTAACAGTGATGTAAATGAAAATTTGAATGGTCTTGAGTCTTATCGACAGGTTTGTGTGTCCGGGGCTATTTTAGCAGTGGATAGACGATGGTCAGTGAGAAGCCAGTGTCATTATAATATTATAGAGGCCTTTAGACTGACAGATGTCTGAAAAACTCTGATCTACCAGTGGGACGTGTACTTCTTCAAAGATAAAAACGTCATAAATGACAGTCAGTGAGTGAAAGGATGTCATCCGATGGGTCCTCATTATCTTCTAAAGTCATTAATCATTTTCGTTAAACTTTTCAGCGGACTCTATATCATTGTTTATGCTTCAACCCCTGACTGTCATGAAACTTTTCCTAAATGTTACTGTTACGTAATGAGTAAAATATTGGACGTGGTCATTATGGGGAATATAAATTTGCCAATACTAAAGTATTATTGGAGTTTTTTTTTTTTTTTCTAGCGAAATCAATTATTATGCAGCTGCCGACAGAGCAGAAATATGTTTTACTATCATTTTACATAACGCGCAATGACCTGTTTCCAGTTAGAATTTTAGCACAGAGTTGCACCCGTTGCAGGTTGTGCCGCCTGTGCACCTCGCATGGCGCGCTGTTGGGATTACTAAAGGGTGTTTGCAACGTCCCTTCGGCCCTTGCTGAATCCAATTCACATCTCCATTGTCGCTACCTTTCTTCAATCTTGCTGTCCAACTTCCCTAGCTATTATTTCCTATTGCAACTGT
This sequence comes from Macrobrachium rosenbergii, assembly GCF_040412425.1. Classification (NCBI taxonomy): domain Eukaryota; kingdom Metazoa; phylum Arthropoda; class Malacostraca; order Decapoda; family Palaemonidae; genus Macrobrachium; species Macrobrachium rosenbergii. The sequence goes on from NC_089769.1 coordinate 23,420,161, forward strand.
GGGGTTTTCTCCCAGTTCCACCTTTAAATCCTTGTACTTCGTCTGATAATTTTCAGGATCTCTTTATCTTGCGTCCAATCACTCCAAGTCCTTTTTATCAGTCTTAAGCGCTGAATGGCCGATTACATCAGCTCATAAAATCTAATCAGATCAGTCACAGAATCACACTCGTCAGGATATGAAGGTGAGCGAGTATTCTTTAAAATATGCATAACCTTATGAAGTATTTTCATATTTTTAATAAGATTCATCGAAGTCATATACACTGACCTTTCTTACTCCCTTCACCTGAACGTCATATGTACTCAGTTTAGAAGTACCGCTTTCCCTGCATCGTACCTCACTGTAGACGATGCTTGAATAGTTTCTTTACAGCAGCATCGCTCTGGCCCTCAGCTGCGTTGCTTTCTACCTTTTACTTTTGTGCGCTCCCTCTGATCTCTTTTTACTTAGCTATCCAACTGCTTGAATTTTATATCATTCCAATATTTACCTTTTTAGATTGCATAAAGAGGAATGTGAATAAAACAATATCCTTTTCTTAGATGTAAATCTTGGTGTACAGTTAAAAATATACTCGAAATCTTGAACCTTTACGAGTACTTGTAAAACCTGAGGACTTTCAGTGTTTTTTAACAATATGTCAAGATGTACACTTCTTATTATGATGAAGAGGACAACAGTGTTAAATTTAAGCAAAGTGTATTTTAACAAGAAAATGGTCTTTTTCATACTCCTCTTGAGCGAACGTGAAAGTTCTTCAAAATCTTTGATAATAGTAACGATTACAAAAAACTGCGTTTATTTGACTGAGGATTTTTATTCTTCTGACTTTGGCTGGATTTCCTAACCTCTGGCAGACCTCAACCTTGAGGGGATATTCAGAACCTACAATAAGACATATACGAACGTGCGTGTGTGGCTGACCGGAACCCATTATTTTTCTGCAATGATGATCATATATTGATCACAGGCCTAGATAGGCGTAACATGATATACTGTTGACTCCTGTATTATTACCGCCCTGTCTCTGCGTGAATTAGTACTATAAGCATTTGGTATATACAAAAAGAAAGACAAGAATTAAAAACTTTCCCGAGTTCAATTTCAAGGGGCGTTAGGTCTAGAAGTGAGCAACTCTGTATAGGAAAGAATAGTTTGAAATTTGAACGATACGTCCACATTCCATATTTCATGTACATACATATTTTTGTGAATGTTTGTTTGTTTCCTTGGTTTCCATGTATCTGTTTATGCAAATGCAAAGAAAATCATTAAGATACAAGAACACTCACAATCAAAAAGAACGAAAAAACTTGACCTCCATATACAGTGAGCAAAAAATAAAAAGAATGTTTTTGGAACCGCTAATACTGCTGTCCCACCCAGAGAATCGAGTTCCTCCTTGTTAAGCGGCGAGATATCCACGAAAAGCAAAACCTCAGTTAGCCTAAGCCTTTTCTTAAAAATACTCTTAAATATATATCCTGCTTTGATCTTTTTTATATCTATTCTGACATAAAAGGCTTGGTCCATCCCATTATCTAAAGGAAGCGAGTGATTGTGAAATGGCAAAGGGGACCAAACAAATCGAGCGCAAATATCTCAAAGGCAAATTTTCTCAGAAAGACATACATTTATATATATATATATATATATATATATATATATATATATATATATATATATATATATATATATATATATATACATATATATATGGTCAGTTTTAAATAATGAATTAATGTACCTGTCGTCTCTTATTCCAGGACGCTACTACGGTGATGACTCGGTTAGGGTGACAAATAGAAATGCAAGTACTAGGTCTAAAGACATTACGGAAAAGCCTCATATTTTCCTCATATTTCTTCATTTCCGTTTATGTGAAGTGTCCACTTTACAATTCCATCATCCTAATGCCGAAAGTCATAAATCAACTTGGTTTGAAAATGAAGGAAAGGTATCACTTTAATGTCCCACTGGACGATAACAAACTCGCGTAATAAAAGACAATAACACTCAGCAGACAGCAAGCATATCACCTTCACAAACACCTCTCAGGATTGAATGAAAAATGTTTTATTATATATTTACCTCATTAAAAGGCACGTCATATAAAAACTGCAAAGATTTCTGTAAATTTGACTTTTGACTCTTACTTGTCAAACTTGGTAAACTTCATTATTAGGGAATTATCTCTATAATTTAGCAAAGTTGAAAGGGCTCTACGACTATGTAGCTGGATCAGAAGCAGTAACCGCAAGACCTCCTTATCTTTCAGAACTAGGGAGATAGTTTTCATGGCAACAAATGGTCAACTCTGAGCCAGATTCTTCAAGAAAAAATAAATGACCAAGGAAAGCTACGTCACGAATAGCTCTACCAAGTTTGATAACATTTTGTTTCTCTATTCTGGAGACAGTTTTGGTAATACACCACCAGACGTACAACAGACAGCATCATGCGTAGTAGACATCCTTCCAGCCTCGTTGGCGGAGGAGAATAAAACATCAGGAAATATGGATTTAAAGGCTCAAACGGACTTGGATAAACTGAGACCACACCAATCTCTTTTTTGCTCTGTAGGAGTTCAAATTAGAATTGCGGTCTACTGTCCCTCAGATATTCATCACAGGTTGGATGAAAACTGTTTATTCATGATGCATCTGTAGGGAGAGGATGCTGGGTGAGGACAGATTGGCCGGCTGATACGTTGTTGGTGGACGTCGTGGCTCTCGGGAAATGGATGAATTCTGTAACGAATTGTGATGCGACACGAGGTAAGAAATACTTTGGGAACTGTGATTCGTTCGGGCGCGTTTCATCGCTATTCCTACATTCCCCGGATGGCGTTGTTTGAGAGGGTTTGTTTTGTGCCATGCTTCTGTTTGATTCCCCTTCGTTTGAAGTTTGATTTCTGAAACTTAATTAATCCTATAAGGAGCAGTCCAACTCTCAGTTTGGGTGAATGAATGAACCTGATATGAACCTTGTGTGTGTATATATGTGTGTGCATGTATATATATATATATATATATATATATATATATATATATATATATATATATATATATATATATATATATATATATATATTTACGTTGGTGGTTTTAGTTTGAAATATGCTCTGTGAGACAGGTAGCAACAATTTACAGTAATTTAGCCTTGTGATTCTGACTTTGTGGGGTACATGGAAAACGTAAAAAGAGGAAAACAAAGGAGAATTTCATATGAGCTTAGGGCTCTTGTTACTGAGGAAATATTACGTAAAACACGTGGGCAAATTTAAAGGAGTGTATTTACATAAATGATATCAGTACGGAAAGAGGAACTCAAGTAGATTACTATCCTGAAGGAGATTCCTACTGGATTGAATGAAACTGGGGATTCAGACACGGTCCGAGAAGCTTCCACGAAATAGGATCCTCTGAAATGAGAGATATGCACATTATACGCCAGTAATGAAAATAGACAAAAGAATAATGAATTCGAAGCTGCACTGAGGTGCCAAAGGAGTAATAAAGAATTAATACTGCCGATGCAAGAGGCGCACGGACATTAGACAAGGGAGATTTCTGGCTTTCTCTTTAAGAAAATATTACGAGACAAAAGCGTGACTGAAATGGGGCTCTTCCAGGGCACTTTACCTTAGCAGATTTTCCGAGGGCGTGTAGAAGGCGGTCCGTGGATGACTTGCGATTTCGAGGACGAGTTTCTTCCACGTGGTGAGATGCAAGGGCTTCCGTAAAGGGGCAAAGCGATGGGGACTCCTCGAAACTCCAAGCAATGGTGTGTGGGCTCGAGGAATACGGTCGAAGGGCGCGAGGAAAAGTATACTTTGGAAAGGGCCACGTGGTTAGGATGCAAGAGCATCGGTGGGGCCAGGTGTTGAGGACGTCTTCACAAGTTCACTCCATATCTTCCAGCCCGCGTGTGTGTGGAGACCTCGTGGGCTTTTGCCTTTTATCCCCTCCTATGGGACAGGGGTGCGCCCAACACAGATGCTTTGACTCATTGCACCTGCTGCCCGCAGGGGAGGTTTTGGCCTGTAGGAGAAACACCCAAGCCAGATTACTTTTGCCTCGAAGGAAAGATCTTTATCAAAAATGGGAGCCTTTAATCTTTTAACCCTTGTTTTTAAGTCGATAGACAGATGGTCTATCGATCGGCAACTGGCAGTAAATGAACAACCAACAACAACAAAGGAGGGGGAGGTAATTTGCTTTGAATTCTTGCTAATCATAATAATATTATATATATATATATATATATATATATATATATATATATATATATATATATATATATATATATATATATATATATATATATATATATATATATGCACATATATACATAAAACCCTCTGGTTCTCAGCAAGTACTCTAGCCATTCTGCCAACCAACACAGTTGACTAACTACCAGGTACACGATTACCAACGTAAGTCAAAAGAGGTACAATTAATTTGCTCTGATAAGGAGCCAGTCTCGTCGTTTTTTGTATTCATTTTTTTCACTGTTGGTACTCTTCAACAAGATGACCTATGTCCAAAATACACTTGAACCCTTGACATATAGCTAGAAGGCAAAGGGCAATGCAAAAGAGTCAAGAGTTCCTTTCAGTGATGCGGTGGGAGAGAAGTCACCAGCAGCTGAACATGCCCTGGCGGGTATCTACGGCAGCAGCTCGAAGTCCCGGAAACAACATTCTACCAAATACTGCGAAAAGATGTGAGAGTCACACAGGACTGCGTTTGTCTCGTTGCAGGTCTGACAGCTGTGGTTGTGCTTCAATTTATTCTGTCTTATTTTATTTGGCACAGTAGCTGTAATGATCACGCTTTATCTTGCATTCTAATGCGAAGTTAGCCTTCCTTTATCTATATTGTGGAGTTATTTAGAGAAGGTACACTTACTGCCAAAATCAATGATGTCGCTCTTCGTTGTTGATAAACAGATTTGAAACTCCGACTGAGCAGGCCCCCTTTTCATTTCTTCACGACGTTATTGGTAAAAATGGTGTTTCCTGCTGCTCTGATCTGTGAATATCAGCTTATAAGTTACAACGTGTAATGCTACGACTATATTGAGGATACATCCAGTTACCCAGTCGAGAGAAATACATACTGAAAGATATAAAAGTGGAAGCAATACATAAACGGAACGGGATGGCTGGACAGTTGACCAATTTCCTTCGCAGTGAACTGAATTGCAATGAAGCAAATATTGATGATTACCCAGGTAAATATATTTTCGGTACGGAAACGGCTCACCACACAAACCTGAAGTTAGATGCCTAAGTCATCGTTAAAAATATAATTCTTTGTGTTGTCCCAGCATGGTAGGAGAAATCGCGTCCAGATCCTTTCACGCCAAGAAACTCAACACCGGAAAAAAATGTAACGTAGAGCTTGATTTTTTCACTCCTTGGTAAATTCTTATTGAAATACGTCTTGTCCTGTTTCAACAGTTGTTGTCTTTTTACAAGCGATAACTGATTTAGTAACGATTTTTTAACAATATGATCTCCATAGGGTCCCTTTGCTGTGTACTTCAGAGCTTGGGTCCATCGAACGAGCGCTCCCCACTCGTTTCGTTGTCTTATCTGCTCGATGTCACCTTTCTCACTGCAATACTGTGGAACAGTTATCCTGACGCTTCACTTGTTATTATTTTTAGATTATGTTAGTCCTGTACCAGCGCAGGCTCATGCTTGGGCCTGTTTTGATGTTAATGCATTGAAGCGTGGTGTTATGAGGTGCCATTATAGTAATGTAGATTTTAGACACCTTTTTTTCGTAACTTTTTTCTTTATATAATATATATGTATATACATACACATACATATGTATATATATTGTCACAATGTGCTCCAAGTACCTGGTTATTACTCAATTAATCACAGAACTCAAAAATTTACCTCACTTCAGCCAGATACATGAACTCTCACATCAATAAAATTTACGACTGAGTACTCTAGAGGTAACAGTGATCCCTTAAAAAGCGTATTAATCACGTGAAAAATCAAACTAAGTTTATCAAAACAAGTGTGAGGTATCAACAATTAAACAAGAAATATACTACAGCAAAACTGTTTCCCTGGTCTTAATTCATTTCAGCAAAACTAATGCCTTATGCACATAATTAATCTTATTCACTGGTGGTCAATAAATGAACACTGCTTTTAAAAATTTTAAATACAAAAATTTATTTTTGAAAATTCAAAATTTATAATTAGATTTACAATCTGAAAAAATTTACTATTACCTGAAAACAACACAAAATTTAATTAATTCTTGAGTTAAATTATTAAACAAAACTAAATCACAAAAACTTTAATTTATCATGAAATTTAAAATTAATCAAGCAAAATTTAAACTATAAGAATTAATCAAGATTTGAAAAGAAAATCTTAGTAAATGAAAATTAAATCAGGTATGCAAGGTTAAATTATAGAAAAAATATTTAAAATGCTAAGTAAATAGCCTAAATGTTAAATCACCAATATACAAAATGGGAAAAATCAAGAGATTGCAAACACAAGAACACACAAAAATAAAAAAATAAAAATTACCAAAACAATTTCACTAAGGCAAAAATTTCTCAATATACCTTGTTATACCATGGTAATATTAAGTAAATTCACTTTACCTTACACAAGCTTGTGAAAACTCATAAAATCACCTGAAATGTAGCTGCTTGAGAGTCACAAAACACATTTTTTTTTGTCTGGCACCATTACATACTTTTCCTACATTCAGATCTCAAAAGCTAAGATTATTACCGGTGACCACACAAATATTTTATGTTAATAATTTCTCTCTTTTGAAGAATGAGAGAGAGAGAGAGAGAGAGAGAGAGAGAGAGAGAGAGAGAGAACCACACAAACGGTCTCTAAAATCAGAATGAAGAAACTTTAGGATTCCAGCAAGAAATGAAACAATCAAAAGACATCATTACCAGAGCAAAACGTGTTGGGGCCAACTAGCGCGTTAGAACAATACGTGATCAGAACAACGCAATCTTACAAAACATGATGTAATTGACTGAGACATGTGCATTTACTCTAAAAAAAAAGTACACGTCTTTACTAGAAAATTGTATGGGACGAAGCTCTTAACGAAAACTCAACACGATCAAAACAGACGGCACCTGGCTAGTCACAAACGGCATGCTTTCAAAACAAGACGAAGAACTAAAGTTGATTTCCAGAACAGTACATGAAACATTGTTAAATCGTTCATCTTTTTCTCATATGAGATAAAATCTTATATGAATCGACTGCCATTCCCTCGCTTGTTAACGCATTATCTTTCACAATGACAACTGAACCAAAACATGACATACAAAATGAAGAGTACAGAACACCTCTTACTTGGGGACAAAATGCATGATCACATACTACGTTATTATTAAAACATATTACTAATTTTAAATTATGCTGTTAAGTTATCCAATTCACTAACTCTTTTTAGATCTGACATTACACTACATACGATATTTTAACAAATACTATTATTACACAGAACAAATTATAACTAAAATAGTAAACATATCAAAACCATGGAATGCTATATATATTACAAGGCAATATCAGGCAATATCATATATATATATATATATATATATATATATATATATATATATATATATATATATATATATATATATAAGATAAAATCCAATGAAGGAAACGGGAACACTTAGCCTCGCAGCACTCCAGTGTTTCAGTTTCCTTCATGGATTTTATCTTTATTTATATATTCATCACGTTCCATATTTTCGTGATTCAGTTATACATACATACATATATATATATATATATATATATATATATATATATATATATATATATATATATAATATATATAGAATCTTCTGGTCACTTTTTACCAGATAGATATGTAATTGTAAAACTCAAAATGTCCTCATAAATTCTCTAATTCTTAATACTTTTTGGATAAATTTGTCCCTACAAAGCCTTAGATCCAAATGCAAGAATATGAAGTAATTATGATATCCTGCTACGGATATCAGAGTTGCTTCATACTCTTGCATTTGGATCTGAGGCTTTGTAGGGACAAGCTATTCCAAAAAATGTCAAGAGTTCGAGAAGTTAAGAGGACATTTTTGCTTTTACCATTACATAAGTATCTGATAAAAATCGACCAGATCTGGGTAGCCTACTGATTATTCAAGGGATTAAAAGCTTAAGCTTTTAATCCCTTGACCAACCAGCACCCAGATCTCGTCATTATCCCCACACGATGATATAAATAGGTCGAAAGGTCAGATTGTAAGTCAGTAGTCGCTTGATAATGCCATAAAAGGCGAAACAGCAGTCGCGACAAAAACCAACAAGCAAAAAATGCGCCGAAATTTCTTCGGCGAAATCGAGTTTTCTGTACAGCGTATAATCAAGGCCATCGACAATAGATCTCTCTCTCGGTCGTCTCAGTATAATATTGTATGAGCCGCGGCCCATGAAACTATAACCAAAGCCCTGTAGTGGCCTATCCTACATCGTTTCCAGGAGTGTGATTATGGCTAACTTTAACCTTAAATAAAATAAAACCTACTGAGGTTAAAGGACTGCAATTTGGTATGTTTAATGATTGGAGGGTGAATGATCAACATACCAATTTGCAGCCCCCTAGCCTCAGTAGTTTTTAAGATCTGAGGGCGGACAGAAAAAAGTGCGAACAGAAAAAGTGCGGACGGACGGACAAAGCCGGAACAATAGTTTTTCTTTTCAGAAAGCTAATAAATGGAAGAAGGAAATGTGGGTATTTTTCACCAGAATCTGACGAACGAGAATCGGAAAAACTCCGACGATATGAAGATAACCTGCAAGAAACTTACTGATGCTACTAATGCAATTGCTTTTAGCGAAAATTCTATAAGAGAAATACCATGCTCCTAAAAGTATATATATATATATATATATATATATATATATATATATATATATATATATATTATATATATATATATATATATATATATATATATTATATATATATTATATATATATATATATATATATATATATATATATATATATATATATATATATAATATATATATATATATATATATATATATATATATATATATATATATATATATATATATATATATATATATATATATATGTATGTATGTATGTATATACATGTGTGTATATATATATATATATATATATATATATATATATATATATATATATATATATATATATATATATATATATATACTTATGATGCTCTTCATTGATCATACAAGTTTATATACATTAAGCAATTATTTGTATTTTACTATTCTTTTATCTTTGGTTTTTCCTGTTTTTCATATGACCATTCTAATTAGATGAGTTTTTGTTCAATAATTGCCCTTTAAATAATAATAGTAATAATAATAATA